>NC_068365.1:54157282-54189782 GCF_020536995.1 Dreissena polymorpha
ACTGCTGAAAATGGTGGATCCTGCACACTTTCTGGATCCTGCGATAAATATAAAAGTTCTTCAATTTTTTTCATGAAACTTGAAACATGGATAGATGGCAATATGGACATTATGCACGTCATTTCATTTTCTTCCTATGTCAAAATTCTGGTTGCTATGGCAACAAATATAAAAACAATCTGTCAATGGTGGAGCCGGTAGGGGACATATGTTGCTTGGCAATAGTCTTGATATGTTTGTGTTATAGTTTCTTAACAAGGAAACCTTAAGAAACACATTTACTTTTGGCATATGTAAAATTGACCTTTAATGAAGTTATTTTAGTTATACATGCACTACATATACAGACAACCAAGGTGTTCCATGTGTCGTTTGATTATAGTTGGGCTTGTTTAATAATATATGTTTTCAATGATTGTACAATAAGTTACAAATCAACCATTTTGCTCGTGTTTCATTCCTTCAATATAAAGCCACGCAGGACCTCCTTCAACATAGGTCCGCACTGCTAACGACAAACACAGGTACGTTTTATGAATTATGTGTATGCATAAAAGTTAAAGATACTCGCTGTTAGTTCTAAAACATAATAATATTTAACAAATAATAGCGTTTCACACATTAGCGATAGTTTATAGTTTAATATTTGTATAACCAAAGTTAACATGTGTATCAGAAAAGAAATAAAAG
Organism: Dreissena polymorpha; assembly: GCF_020536995.1. Lineage (NCBI taxonomy): Eukaryota > Metazoa > Mollusca > Bivalvia > Myida > Dreissenidae > Dreissena > Dreissena polymorpha. The sequence goes on from NC_068365.1 coordinate 54,157,973, forward strand.
TTAATAAACCCACATAACGATAACTTTGTGATGAAAGTAGCATCTTTATTTCAGAACATATTTTTACGAAAACTGCGTTACGTAAAATTGACGAAATATGTCAACTCCAGCCTATTGCCAACAATGATACGCTTGAAAATCAAAGCAAAGAGACGCGTGAACGCAGGCAAAGTACATCACAGGGTAACCCATCTGTTCCGCAAGGACTGCGTCATTATAATCCCGTTTGTGTTAGAAATTTACAGAGGAGTGTAACGTAAGCCTTTTTACAAACCATAAGCTTAAATAGTACATCTTTAGTACTGCTACCGCTGCAATGTGATCAGTTTACGAGGGACATATAATTATGTCAATATTTTGGTTACAGTTTTAACCACGGAGACTGATATTCCTACGTGGGTTTCCTTTGATCGCGATGTTCAGGCGGAATACTTTCGAGACGCAAAACTTAACATTTAAAACGTGTGCTCCAACAAATATAAACTTCTGATATTCGTTTGCGTGACAAATCTTGCAAATTTACCAACTTATAAATTAGAGGATCCTACCAGTTTTATAAACGATTTACTGCGGGTAATTTATGTTAAACGGTTAGCCCAAATGTGCAAAATTGTGTTTTTACATCTAACGGATGACGATACGACGTTACAAAACAAGTTCCATAGTTTAGATATACATATGCAATAAGAGAACTTATTGTAGAGGTTTCTTGCCGAAGTTTTGAAAGAGTGCGGAACCAATGCGGAGGAAAATAACTTGTTAACAAAATGGTAAAACTTGATGCGTCAAAGCAATTTTTAAAATACATTAAGGAGAATCATAACTTAATGGAATAACAGTTTTGAAATATTCATCGGCAACCTACATATCTTTAGTAACAAGTGTATACGTTAGTTTAAAATAAAGATCATTCTTAAATGAAGAAGGAACAACTATTCAGAGGAGAAGTAATAAGTATAATGGTAGATGTAGTTTATTGGTAAAGCTTTAATTCGTTTGAATATAGTCTTTAAAACAGAATTTAACGGTACTGTATTACAAAGTGTGTTTTGATTTATCAGACCAATATGTACAGTATTGTGTGTTTTGGTTTTTGGGAAACATATTTTACAAAGAGTTTTACAAATGCTGGGTCAAATTTTAAGAAATAGCACGATACACAACTCGCCTGACCTACTCGTTTTTGATCGGACCCGATTTATGAATGAAATCTTCAGGTGTAAAGACACACCTTCGCATTGGACCAATGAAATTTCTCGTGTGTTTAAAATGTCGCCCAGTTGAAATGTATGTAAACAAAGGTTTTCAAACGGCACTGGACAGTTAGTTTTGATGCATAATGTAACAGCATGAACGGTTAGAATGTTTTTTTCATACGTTGTATTGAATTAATGTATCGAAGTCCATGAACTTTGCAGTGATAATTCCCTTTACTCCGTGATTTCAGCCTTAAATTGGGTCTGATCGAGAACGAGTAGATCACGCGATTTGTGTGCCGTGTTGTTTCTTAAAATTTGACCCAGCATTTGTAAAAATCTTGAAAGATATGTACATTTTTAGAAATATTTTTTTTTCTGCGTTGAATAAGGCCAAGTTCGTGACAATCGCTGCACAATTGATGAAGTAATGGCTGTTCAAAGCGATGCACCCCGTTTTCTGGTGATTGTGAGTTGAATTCCTTGTTATATATATATATATATTTGAAGTGAATTTGTTTTCAGAAAAGTTGATTTTTCGTTATAATTTGATTATTTATCATTTAAAATTATGTTTTCACTAATTAATAGCATAGCCACACGCTAACAAACCGTGATTTAAATGGGGTAAAATCCTAAGATTATAACTGTTCCAAATTAATGAAAAAGAATACAAATTATTGCTGCATTACTTTACATGAAACATAAGATATTTTACCACAATTCATCTATTACTCAGGGTTAAAAGTACATGTCGGCATCAGTTTACATTATAGTTTACACAAGTTGTAAATAAATTAAATTTGAGCCAATAAACGTTTGAAAAGCTTTGCTTAATACTGTAAATTGGCTTTATAACATTTATAGACTCGTATGTAAAGAATAGTTTAAATAAGCCTTATTATAACTGGTCACGGACCACTTTAACTGTGATACGAAAATTTTAAGTACATACAATTTACGCGTAACCTGTGTTCGGTACTGGTTTATTTCGCTTGCCTTATACACCAAAAGCTTTCTTTACCGCGAGTAATACATTTGTATTGTTATTTTGAAAGGACTATTGAAACATCATTAGAAAAAACGACTGTGGTAGAAGAATATACAAAGCAAGGTTTACAGATGATGGAGCTGTGTTTAGTTTGAAAAAAAAAACAACAGGCGCTTTGTGTATTTGTGCCTTGATGCACAATTCTGACCTATTTTCTCCAAATTGATATGATGATGTTTGAATATAACATAACTTCCACCAAAAACGAGTATGTGTTTTTCAATTATTTAACGCAGTTACAATATAAATGAATTTACTATTTATATCAGCCAACGATCCGAGTTTATATATACGCATTGTACACAACTAATACATGATAACTATATGATATAATAATGATATCAAACTGTTCATTAAATTGCCGACACATTTAAAATAAAAGTGAACTATCTCCATACTTTAACTAGTGACGTTTGACTAAACATAAACTAATGAAATGTGCTGCAGCTTCACTTTCTTGAGATGATAAAGCAATAGCAAAAACATATATAAATATTCCAAGCAAATATTGTACTGGATACAAACCAAAAAAATTGTAACACTTTTTCTGTTTAGTCATCATTGTCATAGTAACTAGAGATACATGGTCACTGGCGAAATACATTGTGGACAACAATGACGTACATTCGACCATATCTGGCGGTCAAAATAGTGTTAATTATACACGAACTGCTTATATAATCAGCTTATATAAAGAGGTGAAATAAGCCTAAATAGTAAGAAATAATTTAACGACCAGAAAGTGATGGACATTGTTATAACCCGTTTATAGTTATATTTTTTTATGGTTATGAGTTTTTGTCAAAGTGATGGATAAGGCTGTTTACTCCTTAAAACAATTGGGTCGACGCCAAGGTTACCATTTTTGTATAAAACGGACCGTGTTAGAACCTCTAGTCTGAGCCACTGTCGATAGAGAATCGCACAATATACTTCCCAATTTCTGGCTTCACGGGAAAGTGCATGAGACGGACATTTGTTTTTCTGGACGGATTATATTTGTGTTGGAGTATCTCGTTTATTTCTTATCTTCATTCTTGTTGCAATTTCTTAATAAGAATTATATACAATTACAATACAACTAGGAATAATATACATTTACAATACAATATATATACGAACATTTAATCAAGAATAAAAGTTGATATATGCTAGAAAAAGACTTGTTGCCTTATTTTGCAAACTGATGAGTAGTTTACGAACCTGGGACATTTAAGTCATAACAAAAAATTACACAACGCGACTTAAAACGAACTTTGAGAACCAATAGATAACATAAGGACAGAAGTGCCAAAAAAATGTTTGAACAAATGCACATGCTTTTATCATTTTATTTATTTTTTGCATCTAGTGTCGATATGTATTACGAAAATAATCATTACGATATTAAACATGTCTACATTTACACCCTTACAACAAGTTCTTCTAAATTTACAAAATTAAACACATGTCTATATAAATATTGTTCAGTAAAGATGTAAATAAATAACCACACATTCGAAATAGCATAACTGATGTTCTGCCTATAGTTTCTCAATTATTGATTTCGGAGTTGCGTTTTGTATTACTATTCTGTACTTTTATCGTCTTAGTGTGCAGCGACTTCTGCGTCTGGTGAGACGTCTGCTTCTTCTGCGACGTTTGTGCCGTCTGCGTTATTGGGATTCCGAGACCGGCTGCGGACGACACACAGAACGGCTGCAAGTCAATATCGGCGATCTGCTGGCAGCTCTTGAGTGGGTCACTAACATTAATAAAAAGTGTTAAATATACTATTGAGATCATTGAAACAAAGGGTAACGTACTTCAGATGCAATTGCTTGGTGACTGTTACATCATTACAATCAATTAATGGCGTGTTTGTTTACGAATTCGAATACATTCGGTCACACTTCATTTACAAGTACATTTTAGCGGAATTCAACGGAATGCGATAGTAAAATGCAGACTTCAGTGATAGTTGTTATTGACTTTTGTTCCAATCAAACCCAAGTGTGCATCATTCAATTGCAATTCTTATGTCGATAAATGGAACTGCATAGCATGTATTCGAAGACAGTATATAAAGTCAACACTTAGTTGTTTACAGACACTTTCGAAAGCCGTTCAACGCGATTTCAAAAATTAAACAATTATAAAGCAACATGAAACATCAGACTCACGCTTGTTTGAAGACGTTTGGAAAGTGGATCTTGTTGAATTTGTAGTTCTGACACAGCAGGGAGGCCAGACTGTAATTTTGAATGGCGGCCTGTTGTTCTAAGAAAGCAAAACATAATGCTATATTAGAAGATGTTAAATACAAAAGCAAATACACTTAATATTTCACTAACTCGCAAGCGTTTATTATGTATAACTTAAGTTAAATCAGATATCTACTATGGTCCTAAAAAAAGTTTAGAATATCATAAGCATAAGCATAAATGACAGCACGCTGTGTTTATATTCGGAGTTTTCACATGTTTATTATGTTTCTAAATAGAGAATATGCACAAAAGTGTTTCAATTTAAAAGTACAAGCGCTTACACCATATTTTCCTTTAGACAATATCTTGTAAAGTATTAAATTTAACATTCTATCATTCTCGTTCATTTGTTAGCTGCTTCCATGTAAGAATTGCACACAGTATTATCTACTTATGTACTGTCTATGGTCGTCGTGATAAGGTATGTATTATGTTGATATTGCATATGAAGCGATGGAAACCTAGCATATTTACACGATGGTGGACAAAGATGATCGATGAACATACCTTTATTAAAGCCTGTGTCCTTGTTCTGATAGAAGAATCTGTCTCCAAACTTGAGTCTTCGAAACTGGTCTCCTATAATACACTCCATGGTCGGACCCAAGGTTCCACCAGAGACGGGTTTTTCGCTCAGGGCTCCGGCGAAAAAGTCTATGTCTTGGGGCGAACTGAAGCGATACGTTGAGGATAGTCATTATGTAATAACTGATGTGAAAAGAACCTTCATAGGACAAAGATCCTGATTTCCTTGAAACAATCACACATTTTGGGGGTCATCAAAAGATCGATGATTTGGGGCGAACTAAATTTAATAACGGGACTGAATAAAATACAATCAGTAAAGTAGATTCTAGCCGTATCAGTGAATCTTTTGGGCCGAAACGAAATCCTAAAATAATTTGAAATAGCACAATGTATATATGTGATGAAAGGTGACTACCAACGTAGAACATAGTGTACTTTTATCTTGCTGCTGTTTACAAAGCTTGAGTAAGAACGAAATGTTCAGAATAAGTATTAATACGAATTCACCACCTTATTTTATAATCAACATTTACATGTTATGCTTGCTTTGAATACTTGTAATACATTGACATAAACAGTATTTTTTTAATTAACATATATAACACAAACATATTTACCAAACAAATACAACACATACAATTAATTTAAGTTAAGTACATATATGAAACATACATTTGAATTATTTGCACAAACTACTCAGTAGCATGAAGATGCTTATTGTTTATGTTTTGACATTGGAGAGGTCATTTGCTTCAGGCTGGATGGAGGGAGGACCAACCAGATTGTCCGCAGAAATTCTTATTTTAAGAGCTTGGCAAATAATCAACATTGACAAACGTTTGATGCAAAAACTGTTATGAACCTGTAACCAGCAGCCTTAAGAAGGTAGATTGTCTCAAGGGTGTGATCAACAAGGCCTCCAGGTGATGAGGATTTCCAGGAACTCACTGACGACAGTCCGCACCATTTCCGGAACTCGTTGTAGGAGGGTAGTCCGTGGTCGCGACCCCTCTGGATGTTCAGGGATGCCAGATCGAAGGATTTATCGGCTATCGGCGTGTTGACAAATAGATGGTTGCGGACAGTGTCTTCGATGACTCTAAATATATAGTGTTTTGCGATAAATACTTATACTGACAAGGAATTGCTTTGCATGAATAATGTGCAAACAAGTTCGCAGCCTCAAGTTGCATGTTTGTATGAGATTAGATTGTTGCTAGCTATATGTGCAATTCAATAACTGGTTCCGATGCAAATTGGTTTACTCAAAAGCATGACATTGGTCCATAAAGTTTATCTTCGTCAGTAGAAAATTAAACGTAATTGGACTCTAAGGTTAACTGTATTTTCGAAATGAATAAACATAATAGTAATCACACAGGGATACTCTGATGGATTATATTAATACTGTTGGAGATCGAAAGACAAACTAGAACATGTATAAGTTTACACACAATTTGTAAACTTGCAAGCTAGTGTTATCATTAAGCAGTACATGATGACTATTGTAAAGCTTTAATTGAAGGAACAATATTATTACGAAAGCAAAAGAGACGTTTAAGTAGAAAACAACCTTTGAAACTCTGCAAACAGAAAAAATAACTCTACAAGACAGAACGTAAACGAATACATACATTTAAAACAATGTGTAGATGTTTATTGTGCACGGAATAATGTTATATATGTGCAAACAGTGCATAACCGTTCAAATATACAACACATACAAGAGGTAAAGCTTCCAATGCATCATTGGATAGCATTTTCTAATTTTGTACGAAATACTTTCTTCAAAATAATTTAACACAGATTTAGTTGGTGTTTTTGTTTAACGACAAAACGATATTAAATGACAAACATTAAGTAAGACTAACTTGAAACGGTCATACAAGCTGATGGGAAAGTTACATTTAAGTTTTAAACGATTACAAACACAATAGCTGGAGCCCTATGCTTGTTTTATTTTTTGGCTTCAGGTACCTGTCAGTTTTCTGACTATCGAGAGCAGAAAGCGCGTAGGCCAGCCCCTGCATTCCAGATGGACCTCCGATCACAGACTGTATATAGGTCATGCTGGGATCAAAGAACGTCAGGTTGAGAAGTGTCTCGCGGAACGGCTGGAAGTTCTTCGTGAACACCGACATAAACGTGGGAATCCAACTGTGGCCCATACTGTCAGAGCGTGGAGTAAAATGTTCTCTGAGTATGTATAACCTTTACGAATACGTAGTAATGTATGCCACTTAAAACCATATAGAGTAAACACTAAAATGAATTGTTTGTGAATATGCATAAATAAAAAAAACAAAAACATTTTGTATGTGAAATATGAAATACATTAAAGTTTAATAAAACATGTAGTTACAATTATATAACGCACAATCAAATTCTTTTTAAAGTATCCCAATAAGTGGTTTTTGTTTCACAAACATGAATATGTAGAATATTAATATGATATATTTAAACATACCGGTACGCTATTCCAAAAACGTTGGCAGTGGTAGGATCAAGCTGTGAATCGTATTTGTATCTCTTTGAACTGGCAAGTTCATTTTTCTCCATCGCAGTCGGTGAAAGGAAAGCAGGGAGAAATTCATCGTAAACAATCTTTTGCATGATTCCGATCATGAGTTTTCTCGTCTGCTGGAACTGCTTCCTCACCATCCGGAAAATGTTGTCTAAGTACATTCGCCAGACGATTATGTTCGAGTACAAACACATTGTGGTATGACGTAAGAGACGGAATTTCGTTGACTCGTACGTCACCTAAAACCAACGCCATCTACATATATATATACGACACATGCTATCGTATCTTAATAGTTCATTGTATGATTTATATATATCTAGCATTAAGATTGCGTTTTAAATGCTAATACAATAGTCACTCGGTATAAAGATGTTCTTTAATTATCAAAGCAAATATAAAGTTCGCTTGTCGCCGGAGTTAACTGTGGAACTTAAAATGGTATGTTAGTAAAACGTTCTCTGTTTCGAGTTATTCAATCGGCATTTCATGAAAACGCAAGTATTTCAGCAGTCACTAAACTGACACGTTTCTTAAGTTTAAGATTATCATTTATCAGAAAAAAGCAGCGTGATTTCGAAAAATGTGTGCCCAATGTCTGGTCTGTTTATTTGCCATTTTTGTAAACGAATGGATTAACGATATAATTTCATTATTTTATCAAAGCGCTGAAGGCACTGAATTTGTTCGCTGTTGTATAATCCTAGACGCAACTCAGTTTTCAAAATTATGTAATAGCTTTTTATATCGCAAATTTGAAATGATCACAGCCCATTCAAATTTATAAAGAGTGTGTCTTAAAACGCAGGTCGAGATGTGTGTTTTTTTTTCAAATCATTGATACAGCTAATCAGTGTGCACAGGCTAATCTTATGTTAAATACACTCTATGTACTATATCAGTGAGGACAGGGAGATGCGGTGATTAAAGCAGACGCTTTTAGCATTATCGTTTGCTAAAGTTTACTGGAGTTATCCACACAGGCAGTCACGGGTTACGGTTCCTGCCGTACTGATCCATACCGATTTGCAAAATTGCGTCTGCATTGTTTGTGAGCTTCGCTCACAAATGAAAAACCAGTAATCCTCACCAGCAATACTGCAGTGTATACCCTTGGCCGCGTCTGAACGGCAAACGTTATCAGGACCGTCAGGTAGGCGGTACCCATCTGCACCCTGTGTGACCTTCATAAACGCTATAAATAGAATTATATTTACATGCAAGCTATTAATATAATAAAACGTTTTATTTGCGACAAGATGAGTGTGCTTTACACATAGGTATACCTTCTTGAACTCAATGGCAATATATGTGCATGGTGTCTGTTCAGGTCTAACAAATTTAATACGAAGGTCCGTCTTCAATTACACATATGCCAAAACATTGCATTACATTAAAAATATGTTTTTATTACATTTATACATTCTTTAGCACAATAAGTTCTACCTTTAATAAACAACTATACGCATGTGACATAACCAGTTCTCAAATTCGTGCTCTTACTCCTGGAAATAAGTTATATTGGTATGATAGCATACTTACGTGTAGTTCCTTCTCGCAATAACGCCAGACGCGCTTCCGAAGAACCGTAGACGTTTGAAGCGTCGACAAAAGAGGTTAGATCATTGATCTGCTGACGTTGCAATATTCCACCGGCTAAAAACATAAATCCAATTTATTTAAAACAGACTTATTACAATGTTTAGTTTTTTTTATTAAAGAAGCTAAGCTTCGAAACTTATAATGATACAATCAGTTGTAAGACCCATTCATAATGTATGAAAACGATGCTCATTTTGCGATGTTATGGCATAACAAAGCATGATGAAACATTTAACTATGTTTTACAAAACGTTTGGATAAACACATTGCTAAAAGGACGAAAAATACCATTTTCTCAATTATTACAACGGAGTATTAAGAAATTAGGATAAAAAGGTAATTACCTTGTAGCAAGCAGGTGGTTATTATTACGATAGAGTTAAATTATCTTTTCAATCATGTTTCATAATTCTTTTGAACACAAAATAGTGTGTGTGTGTATTATTTTCTGATTTCGCATAAAAATTACATCAGTTTGTAACCTAATTTCATAAAACGTTGGTAGAATTTTTATTTTATTTTATCAGTTAGTGTTGTGATTACACAGATTCCAATTCATAATGGCTCGATAACTTTTCGGCTGTGAACACTAGGCATATGGCACATGAAACATTATTAACGTAATACGTGAAGCGTACTGTACAGACCTGATGACTTGCAGAGGACCCCAGCTGACCTCGGGAAGCATACACTACAAACCTGATGACTTGCAAAGGATCCCAGCTGACCTTGGGAAGCGTACTGTACAAACCTGATGACATTCAGAGGACCCCAGTTGACCTAAGGAAGCATACACTACAAACCTGATGACTCGTAGAGGACCCCACCTGACCTTGGGAAGCATACACTACAAACCTGATGACTTGCAGAGGACTCCAGCTGACCTCGGGAAGCGTACACTACAAACCTGATGACTTGCAGAGGACCCCAGCTTACCTCGGGAAGCATACACTGCAAACCTTGTGACTTGCAAAGGATCCCAGCTGACCTTAGGAAGCGTACTGTACAAACCTGATGACTTGCAGAGGACCCCAGCTGACCTCATGATCTCCATGCAGTATCCGGCCTTGAACCGAGGCACAAAAGGATCAGCTTCAGCGAAGTTGATGTTGAAACAATTGTCTGGACTAGAGGTGGTTTAATCGGAGACATGCATGATTTTATACTTCATTTAATTATACCATGCATTACTATCAGCTATTATTTAAAATAAACAATACACGTTTACATTATTGTATTGGAGCTTATATAATTATGTAAAGGTTTATTTCGCACTAACAACGCTTTGATAATTGTCTGTATCTAAATGAAAGTATAATAAAACACACACATAACGCGAGAGAGTCAAACGGTTTATACATTCAAAGAAAACAATATCATACTTAGACTCCAAAATAGAAACATTTAAATAACATAATTGAAAACTACAATATAATAGACATCTTGCGTACAGTATTTCCAAACGAAAGCATATTCACCTGGCACTCAAACACAAAGCCAACAAGATTCTGTAGATTAGTCTATTTTTTAATATCTAAGTCACTTTGCAACATTATTGACACATGTAGCATAAAACCAGGATTTATGACTGATCACTCTCTAGTGGAACTTAAATTACACAAAATACAACCTGATAGAGGCCCAGGATACTTCAAAATTAATAACAGCATCTTATTAGATACACAGTATCAAACGCAAATAAAACAGGAAATATTAAATACAGTTCAAAATAATAAAGATGCGAACCCAAACACCTTATGGGAAGTTATTTAACGAAATATACGTAACACAACAAATAGATACAAATCTTTTAAACAAAAAGAAACACACCAACTTGAAACTAAAACTATTAACACCATTGAAACACATGAAACGCAATTACATGAAACAAATACAAACGATACCAAAGCCATTGAAAATGAAATAACATTTAAAAAAAAACAAGTATTAGAAGATATTTATCATACACATTTCAATGGAATAATACAACGAGCACGTGCACAACATGTTGAACACAATGAAAAAAATACAAAATACTTCGCAAACATCGAAAAACGTAGAAGTGAACAAAAAAACTGTACACAAATTAGTAGTCAATTGCGAAGATATAACAAACAGAACTCAAATACTAGAAGAACAAAGTTTATTTTATGAAACCCTCTATAAACGAAAACATGTTGAAAATAGCACCATATTTAAAAATACACATCATGCTTTAAATCAAGAGGAAAAATGTTGTGCGACGGATTACTCAGTGAATATGAATGTGGATTAGTACTAAAAGAGATGCAGAAAAACAAAAGTCCAGGATCTGATGGCATCACAATCGAATTCTATAAAATATTCTGGAATGATATTAAAACACATTTAATTAATTCACTTAACTTTTCATTTAACAACGAAAACTTAACTACGCTACAAAAACAAGGTATAATATCACTCATTCCTAAACCTGGAAAACACTTAGAATCCCTATCAAACTGGCGCCCGATTAGTTTACTAAACAATGATTATAAAATTGCAACTAAAAGTATATCAAACAGAATAAAAAAAATATTACCATCAATCATAGCAAGATCTCAATCTGGTTTCATAAAAGGACGTTACATTGATGAAAACGTACGTCTGATACAAGACTGTATAAATTATTTCAACCAACCAAACAATTCTGGCCTCATTTTCTTTGCAGATTTCAAAAAAGCATTCGATTCACTAGACCACTCGTTTATGTTCTCTTGCTTAGAAAATATGAATTTCGGCGAAAGTCTTATTAAATGGGTCAAACTATTTTATACCGATATTAACAGTATAATTATTAACAATGGCTTTTTCTCAAACAGTTTTAACATTAAACGAGGGGTAAGAAAAGGATGTCCACTTTCATCCCCGCTATTTATTATATGCATCGAGTAGCTATCACACTATATCCAATCAAATAAACATATAAAGGGAATATCGCTAGAATCTGACGAAGAAATTAAACAGTCCCTATTTGCTGACGACGCAACTTATTTCTTGAATGACAGTAGTGACTCATTCAATAATCTTATAGAATCGCTAACCCTTTTTGGAATGGCATCGGGTCCTAAACTTAACAAAACTAAATGCACTGTGCTACGAGTTGGTAAATTCAAACAAAGTAATATTCATCTTAAAAAAGAAATGAAATTTAACTGGACATCAGATGAAGCAACAACGTTAGGAATAACCTTTACAAACAATGAAAATGAAACAATTCTAAAAAACATATTGCCTAAATTACACAAATTTAAAAATTGTGTAAAATCATTGCAGAATCGTAAACTTACACTAATCGGAAAAACACCGTGTTAAAAACGTTTGAACTTCCTAAATTAATGTATACGCTAACAGTTCTCCCAAACCCACCAAATGATATTATTAAAGATATAAAATCAGAAATATTTAATTTCATGTGGGACGGTTAACCTGATAAAATTAAACGAACTCAATTAATTCAATGAGTAGAATATGGAGGTATCAGACTAACTGACATAGATTCATTCCTGAATGCAATCAAATGCAGTTAGGTTAAAAGATATTTGGATAATACCAATACGAGTAAATGGAAATTATTCTACTAGAAAATTCTTAAAAAAATATGGTGACTCCTTACTTTTTGAATGTTATATCGACCATTATATATTGGATGAAATTTCAACCAAAAACATATTTCTATCGAATGTTTTATCGGCATGGTGTAGAGTTACCCATAATTTAGAAACTAAAATATACAGTAAAATCATTCTATGGAACACTAAAGACATAACTACTAACAATCAAACGTTTTTCAAAAAAGATTGGTTCGAACGAAACATAAAATATGTAGATCAATTGTACGACTACAGAATAAACGATTTCTATTCTTTTGATAACCTATGCTACATATTCGGAATACCTACTAGTAATTTCCTAATGTACTACACATTGATCAAAAGTATACCTTTACATATCAAAGCTGCTACCAATACAAATAACACACCATGCATCAAAAAAAACATTTGTAGAAAACATAATTGCAAAACAAAACAAAACGAACAAAATATTTTACACACTTCAAATTAAAACCCCTGCCAAAATCTCTTAAGCTCAAACTAAATGGCAAAACCTTCTTGGAATTAAATTGGAAACAAATATTGTCATGCCATATAAATCAACTACTGATAGCACACTGAGAAATTTTCAATATAAATACATCCAGAGAATCATAGCTACAAATAAATATCTTTTTAAGTGCCACCTATCCAACACAAATCTATGTGATAAGTGCAGTGAACATATTGAAACAAAAGAACACCTTTTCTGTGAGTGTAAACATATTCAATCTCTATGGAATCAATTGACAACCTTTCTAGGGAAACAACAATTAAATGTTAAACTATCTCTCTTAGGCATCAGTTTAGGAGTGAATACCTTCAAAATACAAGAGGTTAATAACGCTGTGAATTACATAATTATATTAATGAAATATTTTATATTCGGTATGAAATGCAGAAAACAACTACCTACAATGAACTGCTTCATCAATTATTTAAAACTGAAGATTCAAATTGAACAAAAATGGAAACACATTAAACTTTCATAAACAAGTCCAGTATGCTTTCTACCCACTTTATGCAAAACAGACGTTTTCATAACTTTTCTGTTTGATTTGAAATTTTCTCGTTTTTTCTAAGAGAACAACTATCAAAAACAACCCAAAAATACATATTTATCCTTTTTTTTGCTTAAGGAACCCACAAGGTCAAAATAAATATAAGCTATCTTGTATAACATGTCTAAACATGCTACATGGTTTCACATTTGTTTATGATCATATACATGTATACATGGTATGTCTTTTATTGAAGAAACAAAATACTAAGACTCCACAGTTATCTAGTGCTTATTTAAAAGAAACGTTATTTCAAGAACTTGCAATTTGTATGCATATGCTATTATTAAAATGATGTTTGGAAGAAGGGAAATAATCTATCAAAATCAAGTAAAAAGTGATGAATCAGTTTGGAGTAAAAATAATAAAACGTGTTTCATTCTTGTCAATAATACATGATATATTAGTAACGTTTATTTTAGTGATTTTCATTTAAGTGCATATACTCACTCGTTATTATGGACACAGCAATCGTCGACAGCTAAATAGACAGTAAAAAAATGATTATTTTGTATTACCCCCCCCCCCCCCCATAAATCGGATGTTACATAACCATAAATGAAAATACTAACACAAAACAGAGATCATCGAGTTAAAAACACTTACCCTTGCTAATTGGGGTTTGTATAATGTCGTGGTCGAGGAACTGACCAAACTGAAAGGCCTGCAAGGTCAAAGTTGGTGACTTAAGCTGCTGCGGACCCCTATGGACTGCGTTGCTGACCGTTCGTGCGAACGGCAGAGGTTTTCCATCAAAACCACGTGAACGAGGAAGGTTGAAACCGTCATCTGATTGTCGCGGAATAAATGATGACATTTAAACAAATTGACATTTTAGTCTATTAATATGATTTAATGTTTTTAAAATAGATTAAATGATGGCTAAACTATAGCTCAATGACAACTTGGAAAAACATCCATATAGTGATTGTTAAGAGAAGGAAAACGAAAATTTATGAAATTATTTACAACAAATGTTCGTTAAATAAAATAGTGTTTTGTCCGTTTTTGCAGCCTTTTGCAATATACATTGTTTAACATAACGTTTAACATCTTATTATGAATCCATATCAATGCGTTTGAGAACAATAAATGATTCAAACGCAATTATAGGTGCACATTTTGTTTAATCTATATTTCAATATAAAATGATCTCCCATTTGCTCGTTATGTCTACAATCATTAATTAATTTCCAACTTAAAAAACATTTTGCTCTTGAACAAACCATATGCTGCCGGAAGTAGACGACGCTGGGCTGCGCCTGACATTCCCCAAGTGGGGTTCTTCAGATTGTTGCACGCTCCATTAATGGACCGAAACGTTTCAAGATGATTGCATCGGACCGGCGATTTCGGACATAAAGGAAGGTTATTCAGATCACGCTGGAATTCCGCAAAAACGTTGTCGTTTTCAAGCTCAGCCACACTGAATCCTCTTTATAAGTCGAATGTTAAAAAATAAAAGCATGACGTTATCATGTTAAATAAAAAGATATAGTAAAATTGTTCAGCGCTATTGTCATAATTTCAAATAGTCCATAAATAAAGATAAGTATACACAAAACGGGTATCTCAGATACCTCGGTTATTATTACACATTCAAGAAACATGCATCGTCATTGTTGAACTATGAGTTCATTGAGATCACAATTACTATGCTAAACATGTCACGGTTAAACATACGTGTAAACTGTGTTTATTGAAGGCGACCTGAAACACCAGACATTCATTAAAAAAACCGTGTTAGTCATGCCTGTTCACAAAGCGGTTGCCTCAACTGATTAATTTAAAGCGTCATTTGGTAAACAATAATGGATTCGTAAAAATATGTAACAGACAAGACTGATCGGCGCATGGCTAAAGGGTCACCGTTTCACTCAATGTGCCAGTCGGTTTACTGGTTGTTCTGTGCCGAAAATGCGAAGTGGAGACCAAGGACGCCTAATACAAGTATGCAAAATTGTTGGCTTCTTTGGCAACTCCAAAAAAAGTGAAGACGATATTTAGCAGTAACTTGTGAAACAGCTGTTATCCTATATCTTAAGGAAATATTATGTACTAACATACTTTGTTTTCCGAAGAAATTTGTAATACTAGCGCGTCTCACTGTTTGGGTGTTGCTTATTGTATATGCATGGTTATGTGCAATTATTACATTACTATTATACTCATTATTTTGAAACAAAGGGTAATACAAGAAGTGATTTGCTACACTAATCCACATGGGCTATCCACGTAACAATCTTAACAAGTACGTTAGTGCACGGTCTGAAATGACTTTCATCATACAAATATTAATCTATTGTTTACCAGTTATTAGAGTATACTGTTTAATTAACCAGTTATTTAAGAACATAGTTACGTTTTATGAGCACACATGACGTTACGATTCCTATAAGAAGTCAATACAACGTACTGCTGACGCATGTTGCGCACAGATGTCATCAGGGTTGACAAGTCCCTGTCAGCGGCTGCATCAGCAGCGGTGGGGCTACCTCGTTCGTGGATTAGCTGTAAAGGGCAACTAAATCCGTTTGCGGGACCGGCTGAAATTCCAAATAAAATTACTTAGTAGTGGCAGTCTGTGTAACTGATATAAGGATGCATAACCCGATGTTAACAATTACATTAATTACATTTGTAGTTTTAGTGTGTGTGTGTGTGTGTGTGTGTGTGTGTGTCACCTTAACTTTAATCTAGCAACACTGACAATTTATGCAGCATACACACGATTAAGTAACTGCATACTAAAATTAATGATTTCATTATAAATTTAAAGTCTGAAAACTACACAATTGGGGATATTTACGGTGCGCAATTCGTTAAAAAAACCTGCATATACTGTATGGTGCTCATATTAAATTATTGGAATTTAATTTTCATTTTGATCTTGGGCTAGGGATAAAGTTCTTGGGCATTGTCGGCGGACGTAATATTGTGAACGTGTTGATGCATTGTGAAAGAGCGGCAAGCTTGTCAATTAACATATCAGTGATATTAATTTATTTAACAATAATCTAGTGTTGAGGTCTGATAAGTTTTAAATTGAGAACATCCAACTAATAACTGTTTTTGTTTTGCTTTTATTGCGATTATACTAAAAGCTAACCGACAGTATATTTAAATAAGTAAGTGGCATAAAACAACAACAGGAAACACTAGTAGCGATTAAGATGTATCGCATTTAAAGTGTGAATACATTATTCAGCGATGCCCGATAGTCTAGTTTCATATAAATAGTGATAGATGTATACATGTATTGTATTTTCTGAGAGATAAAGGTGGTCACTTTTAATACTATGAAACATTCAGCATCTATTAAACATGGAATATGAAAGGAACACAACAACACCAAATTCTGTCATACCAAAAAATCTTACCCCATCGTTCGCTGGCACATCCTTGGGTGCGAACCCTTGGGAAATGCACCACACACATCAGCAAACAAAGGGCTGCATAGAGCGTCTGTGAGAAGAAACTGTATATGTGTTTGTATTTTATTTTAACATGTTGATGCACATTAGGTAATATATAGATTTAATTGACGGAAAACATTGCAAACAATATATGAGAGACGATTAATCAATTCAAATTGATAACGTTTGGGCTTTAATATGATGCAATTTTATTTAATAGTTCTCACCAGGTATATCCTCTCTTAATATGATTTTAAATTGTTTTGGATTTCTTTTTCGTTTCATATTTTGTACCATTTAAATTACATTTTCAAAAAAATTGAAACTGGAAATGTATTAAATTTCTAGATATGTTCTGCATTTTTTCATCCACATAATGAAAGTATACGCTAAACAATCCTATTGTTTCGATTGTTTTAAAAATGGCAGTTTAAGGATCATTTTGTATATTTTGAAATGTTTAAAACATACGTATTGATCTTGTCTGAACTCAAGTCGTGTTTTAGTGGTAATTGTCGAATGATTCCAAAACTCATTGTTTTGTTACGTATGTATAACAGTTGAAACAAATGTACCATGTCGAACCGACTTTAAATCTATCAAAATACTCGATGGTGTGTTTTTTGCATTTTGTATTGGTGTTTTTTTATAGCACTGCAAACGTCGTTGCTTTTTTCAACATGGGTTGTTTTAAGCTTCTACTTTCTGTTGCAGTTTAATGCTATTTACAATTCATCATGTACGAATTAAAACAAAGCAGTTGTAGCAGTGAGACTTGACGCATTCTTTAAATAGATGATGACATAACTGCGGGTTTTTCCTATCGGTAGTGAGAAACTGTACTAACCCTCGTTGTGTAACATTATGGATGCAAGAGGACGAGGTCCGCGGGGGAATAACGATTATGCATAATAAACTTTGATTACGATACTTCATTCAAACGTGAGTTTGATAACTGTATCGGTTCAGCATTGATTTTAACATGTTGAGTCCATTTCGTTTAAAGTTATAATCGATCGATATATGCTGATCGTTCTTTTTTAAGGAGTGTCTGTCATGCATGTAAATGATAGGTAAACTATGAAGATTCTAATTGATACAGTGTAACATTCTTTTGTATTACTCTATGATACCGAAAATGCGGCTGTACCGGAGAATAAAACTACTGTGAACACAACGGACGTAACAAGCAAACAAATACCGTTAAGGAAATAACTTACTTCTCAAACCGTGAATAAGAGCATTTTAATGTCCATAATAATGTATTTGGCTTAAAGGGGCCTTTTCTCATATTTTGGCATGTATTGAAGTTTGTCATTAAGGAATTGCACCCATAATGGGCACCTTTCCAAATATAATCGTACGTATTATTTTCTTAATCAGCATCATTTCACTGAACTACATGCACATTTTCAAAAATACCCCCACGGTCGGCTTTTGTCCAGTCTATTTGCACCCCTGGGGTATATGAAAGGTCCATAATTCATCCAGATTTCCAAATATTGGCATGCAGTTGGTATGTATAGATGCAGTAAAGATGTTTAAAGTTTAAACAAGATGAAATAAGTATTATTTTAAAGACATTTACTTTTTATAATGTGTTATCTATGGAAGAGCGCTATGAAATGGAAGTGGTTTCAGCTAAGTAGAAATTGGGTTAGCTAAAAACAAAGTGTACGATTCAAAATAGTATCATTTAAATAATATTTTGAACTTAGTTTTATAGATACACTATATACAGCAAAAATACCAAGAAATAGACGGATTAACCGTTTACTTTTTGAAATAAAAATATAAATGCAACATGCATGATTCGTATTTTCAGCAGTAAATCACCCAATTATCCATAACGTTGTTTTAATTTTACAAATTGAAGAATGTGCATAAAAATGGCAACATATTTAACAATAAACATAGCTTATATGCTATATTAAATCAAATTACGTTAGAAAAGAAATAGAGGATATTTGTTCATGTCAGTGTAAGATCGTTTGTTATTTCACGAGTGATCATAGAAAATATATTTTACGGGTGGCGCAGCCACGATTGAAAATATTATTTTTCTATGATCACGAGTGAAATAAAAAACGATTTTAAACTGACAAGAACAATTTTTCTGTTTCTTTTATGCCCCTTTTTCAAGAAAATAATTAACAGCTGTTTCCCTTTCGCTGAAAAGTTTGTTGGATTCGGTGGAATGTCGATTTTAATTCACTCGTGATCATAGAAAATATATACAAAATTATTTATGGTAATCTAAAAATAAAAGAGGACTTCTGAATGTTTTTCTTTTCACTGGTGAAAAGAATAATTTGTTTATTTTCACTGCTGTTATTTCACTGAAAAAATTCCATATTTTATCATTAGGTATAAAAGAAATAAAACGCATCGCAAAAAGTATGCGTAGTCGGAAGGATTCGAACCTGCGCGGGAAAATCCCAAAAGATTTCAAGTCTATCGCCTTAACCACTCGGCCACTGCAACTTTACACATGCTCTTCAATCTTCTAAGAAATCGCGGGAAATCATTATGGGTGCGCTACTTTAATGCTTTGTATTGATAAATGTAAACATTGGATATAAAACGCTCCAGTAAAAAAAAGAATAAAATTAAAGAACAAAAAGTAACCCAGAACTCGGCTCGAACCACTGACCACTGAAGTCAAAGTATATCGCTTAGACATCTCGGTAATCTGTGCTCATACAATGACCGATGTATTTTATACTTTATATGCAATTCTCGTAGTATCACAACATATAACGACAACAACAGAACTCTCCAAACTATTCAATCGTTTCGCGTTCCAACGCTTTATAATTTTCAGGTTTTTTAAATTATCAAAAGATGCATATAATTGATATTTTAGAGCATGGTACATGTTAAGTATTACTGTTTCCTCACAAATATCATAACTACAACGAACATGTGCGAATCTGAAACATTTTTTTTTATTTTGTCAATTTACCAAAACGTGAAAAGGCCCCTTTAATAAACAATTTATGTATTTTAATGTAAATGCATATATTATAACGTGCAAAATAGCATATGCTTTTACAACATGTCTATGAAGATGATCAGTTAAAATATGCATCTACAACATTTTCTAACTGCTAATGAAAACAACTTTGTAATTGTGAACATCAACATTTACTGTTGAACAAACCAAGGTTTACTGTTGCTTTCTCTGAATCAGGAACACTTGGGCAAGATTACTTGGCAGTCGATACTCCATTTACACTTAAACTATAAATCTTACGTTGATAGCGGGTCTCAATATCCAACCTTTTTAGCGTCTATTCTCCAGATATATCTTACACGATTGAATATACCATTGAGCCGACACGTATTTACTAATCCATTCTCCCTGTACCCAACCTTTCTAACCGCTTTAGTTTTACAACATCGTACACGCTGCATTTAACTGCTTATACTACATTATCTGCCTCTGTGTCAGTGGCTGCTAATACTGCTATACAGATACTGCGTTAACGCTATCATTTTATGTTGCTGCTAACCCTTACACCCTTTAATTCTATTCCGCCACTACTCAAGTCACTTCAAACATAAATCTTAACTTCACATATTTACATATAATACATATAACAGTGTTTGTTTTTTAAGCTGTATAATTTCGTTAGATTTCGGGAAAAAACTACCTGTTGCGGGCTTATTCATCGCTTAAACATTCAATTATGACAGTATTTCTCTAATTTAATATTTAATAAAGGGAATTTTGTTTTTGACATTCATACATATTAGTTTTTTCATTTCAGGTGTGTCCGAAACTAATGTATGATAGCACAATTATAAATTACTTAATTATTCGGACCCGGATTTTTCGGTAACAACTACGAAAACATCTTCAATTTGGTAAGAAAGTAGTACATCAATTTATTATCATTGAGAGGTAGTGTTGTGAACTGATTTCATCTGCGTATAAAATAATTGAAGTGTTTCAAATAATAAAGTGATGTGTCATTTTTTTGCCAATTAAAACGCGTATTGAATATGAATATGAAAATGTCAGCTGTATATATAGTGTTTAACATAATATTGACATTGCAATTTAGCGTACTGCAAAAACAATATTACACATTTGCTGGGTGCATAAAAGAAGCTGTTGCAAGTCCTTTTTAACTGCTCACATACTAAAAACAAGCAAAATATAATACATCTTACCTTCACCAGTTCCACAAATTGCCCAAACTTGTTTTTGATTATTTTGTTAGAACTTACACGTTTAAATATACCCTGCGATAAACCGCTTTATATAGGACCAAACGTCCTTCACCGACCCAGTCGAGTCATCTCGCTTCTTGGTACCAACCATATTTTTTGACGCGTCCATCCAAAAAGGAGATTTTCGTACGAGGGGAAGTAATAACTTACATTTGAAATTTTCCAATCAAACGAAACTATTTACACATTTGTAAAATTATTCATTTTGCCTATATCCGGATTTGATGGTAGTTCCAAGTAATCATTGAGACTCGACCAAATCCTTGAGTAATTAGTTTATTTTTCCAGAATAGCTACAAATCATATACCATACGTAAATATTGAACTGAAATTTAACTCGCAAAACTAGTATGGCGAATGATCCCATGCATAAGCTTATATACCGTAATATTTGTATTAGTAAGCGACTTAAATGAATAGTGACAGAGAGTAATTGTTAAACCATAGGGCATAAGTTGAAGAATACCTTTGACATCACGAGAAGAACAACTGCCTTCACCATCAGACAGTCCAGTATTCAAGGCAAGATAATAACAATTTAACAGTGAACTAGCAGAAATGGATCCTGATGTAGCTTCTGGTTTTATATCGGTATGAAAAGTGCAATATTATTACTTCAAGTATTAATAGATGGAGTACTTGGAAATATTACTTTTATAAAGATGTGATATCTATATAAATATTTATAATGCATTTATAACAATCCATTTGCTTGTACTTTTGGGGGCATACATCAAACGCGTTTCATTTCAATACCGTGCAAAATCATCTGTCGCAAAAGGTTTGCGCATGGCGCATACAGTCGTGTTAACGTTTTATACATGACTTTTTATGATATTCACTTTGATGACGATATGCCATTTGGGACCGATGTTAATTGGATTGTATATTTTATCCTATAAGTACAGGAGCTTAATTATTTATGCTATACGGGTTATACGGCTAAAAGAGTTAAGCAAAATATTATCCTTTCTTAAATACTCTTCCACAGCACAGCTTATGAAGTTACACGAGTATATTAAACATTCCAGGACAAGTTTTTTCGAATGCATTTCATGATATTTACATTTGTATGGTGTTTGTTTATTATCCTCTCATCGGCCTGGCGGTTGTGTTCATTATCATCAACATCATTTTTTGTTCAAGAGCATTAAAACCTTTGATATAAATAATGTGCTTTCAGCGTATAGAAAAAGTTCTGATGGATACCATGGTCCCATAGAGCACAGTCAGCGTAAAGAAATAGTTCTGAATGATGCAATGGTCCCATAGAGCACAGTCAGCGTATAGAAATAGTTCTGATGGAGGCAAGGGTCCCATAGAGCTCAGTCAGCGTATAGAAATAGTTCTGATGGATACAATGATCCCATAGAGCACAGTCAGCGTTAAGGAAATAGTTCTGATTGATGCAATAGTCTCATAGAGCACAGTCAGCATATAGAAATAGTTCTGATGGATGCAATGGTCCAATAGAGCATAGTCAGCGTAAAGAAATAGTTCTGATTGATGCAATAATCCCATAGAGCACAGTCAGCGTATAGAAATAGTTCTGATGGAGCCAATGGTCCCATTGATCTCAGTCAGGGTATAGAAATAGTTCTGATGGATACAATGATCCCATAGAGCACAGTCAGCGGAAAGAAATAGTTCTGATGTCTGCAATAGTCTCATAGAGCACAGTCAGCGTATAGAAATAGTTCTAATGGATGCAATGGTCCAACAGAGCACAGTCAGCGCATAGAAATAGTTCTGATGGATGCATTGGTCCCAAAGAGCACAGTAAGCGTATATAAATAGTTCTGATGGATGCAATGGTCCCATAGAGCACAGTCAGCGTATAGAAATAGTCCTGATGAATGCAATGGTCCCATAGAACACAGTAAACGAATATAAATAGTTCTGGTGGATGCAATGGTACCATAGAGCACAGTTGGCGTAAATAAATAGTTCTGATGAATGCAAAGGTCCCATAGAGCATAGCGTATAAAAATAGTTATGATAAATGCAATGGTCCCATAGAGCACAGCCAGCGTATAGAAATAGTTCTGATGGATGTAATGGTTCGATAATGCACATTTTTTCTTGAAGTATGCAACTTAATAAACTTCGGTGTGGCGTGACAATATATAGTTTTTGAGATATTGAGTTTTGAAAACATGCACCCTTATACGATCTTATAGGTAAATAATGGTTTTCTATATCAATTTACATTGACAACAAACTCTTTTGTAAATACAGTATACATGTATTTACCGTATAGCATTCACACATAGATTCAATGCATTAGTTAAACTGACCATGTTTTTCATATTTTATGTGAAAGCAAAAACAATCATTTAAATACAGTGGTTGCTATGTTAACAAATTTACATAAAATACATTATTTTCATTAAAATTGTATTAATATCAGGAAATAAACTATTTACGTTTTTGTCAAATATATGATGAAACTGCTTTCAGTCAATCATCTTTATTTCAACCTGATATTTATTTACTTATTTATTTATTTATTTATACATAGTATTAATACATAGTAACAAAAAGAATCTAAGAAAATAATTTGAGTCATAGTGCAACATGTCCTTTTTTTATAGAAAGGATCCACATATTTTACAGTGTATTGATTTCAATCCATTAAAGACTTCGCACAATGTAAACATCATACATGTATTTTAAAAGTGCCATACATATATGCTGGTAAAAACTTGAATGTACATACATTTTGCAGATGGTAATCATGTTAACCATGGCAAAAAATAGATAAAATATCGATTTTTACTGTTTTGAACAGCGCAAAAACACCTAATTTTATAGGTAAATCCTTTCCTTATACATATCACACATGAAAAAACAACATTATTTAACAAAACAATTTAACTACAATTTGTTTACGAAACCCACATAGTTAAACCTCCATAAATAAACACAAATAATAACAACATGTACTTCTAATTCAGAACAAGCAAAGATGCACATGTATTTTTTTAAGACATTAAAATGTACCTTCTATAAATCAGTAAAAATGAACATCATACAATTTTTATATAAATCGAAATAATTCAATCAACAAAGAAGTAAATTCTAAAATAATGTTTCCATAGCAACCAACATTCTTATTTTACATGTAAATGGGTTTCAAAATCATGTGTATGATGAGCTACACCAACAAAGCTGATATATTACCGCCTGTCATAATAAATGAACACAATAACAATGGTTTATTTATATGGCTATTTGTTTTGACAAACTTTATAAAACATATTTCAAGACATGAAATTTTACATTTATACCATCACAACATAAGTTTCAATTTAGAAAATACCATGCTACAGGTCAATTTAATAAAAAACAGTCACACTAGTAATTGTTGCTGAAAAGTTCACCAATGAACAGTTTATATGGTAAACAATAACATATAACTTTGTAATCAAAGCAAATAATCTAAGGCTATTTGACAAACAGGATCATACAATTTTAACCTTAACCAAACAGAAAGACAGGACAGTGCACATGCTGTTTGCAACTGCTGTTTACACAGACAGTTTTTTTTTTACTTCGGCTTGGGACAGGTAGCTTGTCTTCTGAAGTCTTATTTAAAAAAACTGCCTTTTTTCCTCATATAGGTACCATTGTCGGGCGATACTGAGTCCAGGTCCTTTGACTCGGGCTGGGCAAGACTGGCTAAACATTGATGGCAATAGGTCAGCACTGTTTAACGAACAGTGAGTTTCAACTGTGGATTTTTAACTTTTTTTTACAAAATACCCAGCCTGGTTTACCAGCATCAATAAGGAAATGTTGGTATTTTGAAATGTTTGTATTTTGAAATGTTCTTTAAGGGTATGAACATCTGCGCAAGAAAAGTTTTCCAATCGTAGAAATGCACAGGCTTCTCCAAATCATCAACCATGTGCGGCACATTATGTCCAGACCTTGATGAGTTGGACACAGTCTCAGCAACTGCCTCGATGGTCTCTGCATCGCTGAGTCTGGAAAAGTGTGAGGCATGAACATCGGTAAAATATTGCAGGGCTTTATTTCCTTCAAAGAGAATGGCCGTTAGTCACAAATTTGCCAAGTTTGTGACTCAAATGTTCACAATTTAAAGAATTTCCCAGCTCACATTGTCACAATTTTAAAAGTTTGCGTTTCATTTTTTCATAAATTTGAACATTGCAACTATTTTTTTCACAATTTAGAACAGTTCGCAACTCAATTTTCACAAAATGAGCGTCCAAAGGCCAATTCACAAAGATGGGAAAAGTCCATGTATTAAAAACATTTTTTTTATGAATACCGGACGTAATAATTTTGCCAGTGCTCTTTGCAATATATATATAACATTATCAGATGGTTACTCAATATCAAGTGATGAATATACCTCCACTTTGACTTCCACTATCCAAAATGCCAATCAGGCTCGAACTTGGTGTGGCCAGTCACCATCATCAAGTATCTCATTCCAGTGTGCAGCCCTAATTGAAAATGGACAGAATATTAACATATCATTTTCACAATCTGTTAAAAAACTAATAAAACTTAAACACAAATATAATGTCTTTATTAACCCCTTTTTATTTGTTAACCAAGCAAAAAGCATTCCCAAACATTTTTATTTTCAAAGATTCCATTAATATAAAATCTATTTTAACATAATTTATTTAAATAGGGAGTGATTTTAATTTTAGATGGAAAAATGGTACAAAGTTTTGATGCAATAACATTGTATGCATAATTAAAAGTTCTTACCAAAGATTTAACTCTCCACAGTGCATACCAAAGTACACAGTTGCTCTTATTTTGTCCAGCACAGTTGTCGAAGTGGAAAACTGCCTCTTCCCCCCTAGGCCATAGTGGTGAAGGTAGTGGTGCACATAGTTAACAACAGTGTTTGCGCCTTTCCCGGGTGATTCGCCCTCATTCGCCAATTAAAACATTTGTTTTCCTGCAAAAGAACAATTATTGAAAATAAGAGCAAACTGACTATACTTGTGATTTGATACAGAAATACGTATTTCATGTTTCCCCTAAAATAATGACACCAAAGACATTTTTGTATATTTAAGAACAATTTAAATGGTACATACACTAAAACTGACGTTTACCATTTATGTGTAATTAGGGATGACACTTAGAACAGACTTACACTCAATTTGCCTTTCAGATTGTATCTTAACAACACAAGTATTAGCAGTAACTGATCTTAATTAATAAACACACCTACCTGTACCTTCACAGCAAACACCAAAGACTTCATATTTTGTTGCAGTCTTGAAGTAGATTGGTCCAACCTAAGATATATTTAAGTTTTTAAAACAATTGTAAATATTGAAAGATAAATATCTTTCACTTAATTTCATAGTAATATAACAAAATAATGCAATTAATCAGAATAATTAAGTGTCTGTAGGAGTTTCGTTAAGAATTGCATGTATATTAAAAGATTTTTAATTGCATTTAAAAAACCTATGTAGAATTTAACTAAATGTATGATGTTTTTTCTCAATCAATGTCAGTTATTAAACCTCCTGACTGTGGTGTGGATAATGGACCTGCTGTGCATAATCCCATGAATAATGGTTTATTATGTATGTCGAGCATGCAGGAGCGCCTGAAATATAATGTGATGATTGTTAAAGCAACTTTAAATATGAAACACTCATGCATTTTCTTAATAAAAACTAGCAGCATATATCTGCATTATAAATAAACAGGTTCACTACTTGTAAGTTATATTTAATTTGTTATCAATGTATTGCATCTGTTTTGATAATCTACATCCCGACAGTAATGTTATTGTGTGCATGTTTTTTTATTTTTGTAGAAAATGTGTTTATACAACAATAATACTACAATTTTCAAACAGAAATACACCTTCAAATGTGGTGTTCTCCGAACAGACATGCTTAGAGTCTATGCATTGTTGACAGGTAAAAATCCCTTTCAAGTTTAGCAAGGGACAAATGCGCATTATATCTAGCCAATAGCACAAACTTTTCCTCTTCATCAATGGAACCGCTGCAAAGCATTTTGTTACTGAACTGTTGGCACTTTTGGCATAGATCCGTCATTGGTTTTGACAATACAATATGTGGACACAATTCATGCCAAATGCGAGTTAATGTTGATAAGCTAACATTTCTTAATCCTGATTCTGTGGCTGATTTCTGGTACAGACTATGAATATCAGCCATGTATTTATCAGATGGTAAGAGAAGAACACCAAACATCCGAAAATTTGGCAATCTTCCTGGCAGTGGCAAAGAATTGTCAGATGCATATTTACAAAGAAAATCCTTAAAATGCTCCTTGTCAGAATACCTAAGACTGTTTGCTAGCTGTTTGCCTTTGAGAGCATGTACTCTTGGTGTTAAACCATCTGAATCTAATGATTTGGAAATTGAACTGAGTTTTTGTTTATCAATGTCATGAAGAAAACAAAAAGTCTGCCTACAAATACGAACATAATGAAAATAAACCTGCTGGCGGTTTCGTTCTCGTTCTTTATTTTTGTGCTTCCAAGAAATTGTCAAAGGCCCCTGTTTTCTGTGCGTAATCAAGTGGGCTTTTATTACTAAATCCAATTCATCACGAGTGAGTTCATGGTAGTATTGTCTAAAATAGATTGCTTGTTGAAAGTCAATGACATCGCTGCACGGTTTGTTATGAAATGACGAACAGCCACATGTTAGAATTTTGAATTTGGTTTGCTTTTCTTGTTCTTCAAGGAATTCTCAATAGAAATAGTTGTAGATGCCATCTTAAAAATAAAAGAAGATATTTATTGTATGTGTATCAATGCCAAACATTTCTGTTGTATGCTTTTAACAATAGATGATAAAGTTGTTAAATGCAAAGTTAATTTTCCACAAATTAACTTTTCTATCTCTTTTACAAACATATTTCAAAAGCAATCGACCCATGCCATAAAAATATTTACTCATAGTTATGAGTAAATTTATTATTCTCTATTCTCAAAATACTATTAAAATCTCATCATCTTTATAACCCATATCATCATCATTATCATTATCAAACAAATAATAAACCAAAGACAAAATAGGTGTGAGTGCTTGTATTTGACAGGACTTTCAACAAATAAATGCAAAAAACAATTCTTCTGAAGCCCGTATATGTTGTATGCGCAATGGATATAGACCTCTACGGCACCGCTCAGTTGAGGAATCTCGAGACGACTGGAAACGGTGTAACATCTTTGTTCAGGTGTATAAAGAACTGAAACGATACTATTTAAATGCTGTAGGGCATGTAATTATGAATACTTCACATACACATGTGTGTCATGTGAAAAAGTGCAAATGTATTCATAACAATTAGACGTCAAGTATATATCTCAAAAAAGAGTTACTGTTTGAATAAACTGATCCCCGCCGATGCCCACAGTGCACACAGGACGCCCCCAATGCCCATCAATCACGCTAACTTGCTTAAATATTATAAATTAACAAATGTGAAACATTAATTTGTTCAAAGAAGCTGCTAATATCTGCAAGATTCATCTACCACCACCAATCAAGAGAAGTGTACATGACTTCACGTACACCCCATACAATACTCAGTAGTAATAAACGATTCAGGTAAAACCGCGAGCGGGATACGCAACCCTACTGCCATTTTTGTTTTCTTATTTTTTCTTTTAATGGCAGGGGGACGTATGAGGACCCATGGCTCGAGACCGGTGTCTAGGTGCCTTCATCACCTCCCGAAACCTCTAATTTAGAGAAATCTACAAATAAACAGCTATTAAGATACTGTAACATTAAGTATTTTATAGTAAAAAATGTAATTAAAACATTATCAATTCATTGCGCAAGTTAACATAACAAACAAACATCAAAAGCATCCTGCACACACCCCGGACATCAGCAAGAAACAAACAAATCTCTCAAACCATAAAATCCATAAAGCATCTATAAAGAATGTTGATAAATCATAAATATTCCGAGAAATATATAAATGCATATGACGAATTTAACAGCTATATTAAACCGACTTCAACATCTAACCAGTCACACCAAAATGAAAATATTAAGTAATCGTACAATAAAAATGTCTTTAAAATTAAACGTTCATTACGAACGACAACAAAAAATAATAACACTTGACATTTAAACATACCAATATCTCAATAAGTATGCTGGAGGTACTATCTCCAGGAAGTGAGAGTCTCGAAAAACATGACACCCATAACTTAAAAGACCTCATTCAAACACAATATTAAGTAACAAATGAGTCAAAATAATCAAGAAAACTTAGCTGCTTCAGACTTAAATGAAAATACACCCATCGTCTTTCCTAGTAAAGAAATCGGTTCGTGTTAAGATCCCATCTCACATGGACTAAAAACCGAACTGAAAATATACTAAATATAGACTTTATAATAGCAAAATTATAAGCATAAAAGCAATGTCACCAATTATTTAACCATACATATGTTCATTAAGGGCGGGCGGGCGGGGTTATCACCCTTTCGTTTTCTTGCTCCATAACTTTGCCTGTCAAAAACAACCCTCGAATGGCGTCTCACTAGATGTGCAAATCATATATACCCCAAAACGAAAAACTCGTGCGCTTTCGCGCTAAAACATGCACACAAAACCCGTGCATTATACGCGCTAAACCATTACCATAATCTCTCTTCTAAATAACACGTATTAAACCATACTATACCGTATTTCTCAAACCGAGAATAATTTCATTCATTTTTCTTTAATTCATGATGTATCGTATGTTAATTATTTTCTGTACTTAAAAGGAATTTCAAAAATCAAAAATTGTTGTTTCGGAAAATATTGAAACTGTTTCGCATCTTTTTATAGAATGTTCCTTTTCAATCTCCTCAATAAAACTGTTCTATATTTGCTAAATATTGCCTCAGATTCAAAAATCACTCTTTCTGAAAAGATGGTTAGTTTTTTTTATATTTTAAAGCAGATAGTGCTGGACATAATTACAAAATTTTAGTGATCGTATCTATTTCCAGATTTGTTATTTGGCAATTGCGAAATCAGACAAAACATCATAAAACAGTTTACATTATCGATAAGCTTACTATGTTTTTGTCATTACTAAGATTTAGCATTTTTGTTGATTTTAAAAGATTGAATTACTCTCAATTTGTTGAATCATTGGGAATTTATGATATTATCGCCCCTGTCAATAATGAACTTGTTTTCGGTGCAGATAGTTCTGTTGAATTTTATGTTAAATTTTTTTAAACTGTAATTGTACTACTTTTGAGTTAACTCCTTTATACTTAACTTCTTTTCTTTTGTGTATGTCTATTTATAAAAATGTTTAGTGTACATGTCGTGTACTGTGAACTAAGATGATTTTCTTTTTGCTGTTGGTCGTTTCCTTTCTGCTTTCAGAATGACGGCAGCCCGATGGTGGCGTGGAGGAAACCGGGGTTGTCATCCTGCGAGCAGAAAGAAAATTAAGTGCAATATTGGTTGGGTTGGGTTTCTTTGTATATTCTGTATGTTTTTATATGCCGTCATCCTTTTTCATGGTCGCTCGGTATAGTTTTCATTTCAGTCATATTTTCATATTTATGTATGTAAACCAGTATTGGGAATCATCTAATTTCATGCATTTTATTTCATTATCAATCATACTTCATCACTTTGTGTTTACATCATACCATTACCTCATAATCACTCATGTAGGTTATACAGAGCGACTTACTTACTTTTCTATTATTAAAGGATTATTTCATTTTTCTAGTCTTTTAGTAATTATTTCTAATAGTATATATGTTACGTGACTATGGAAGTCAACTGGCGTTTTTGGTGGCCTTTTCCGGTTGGGAAGGTCCGTGCCTCGTCATCCGGGGGACGCCGCCGTAGGTCTGCGTTTCTCTTTCACTATTAAATCATTTACTTATCGATATTTCTGTTAATGTTTCGTTGTTTATGGAACGTGACATTTCTTCAAAAAAGTTATATACTTTTCATAGATCCTAATCCTTTGAAATACATTGTGCTAACAAGTGCCCTATTAATTTAAGTTGAAAACTAATAATTCAGTACTGTGATTATTTTAAACATGTGATAATTGTGAATGTTTTAATACATGTGATAGTGTGTATAATTGCAGACATGAAAGATTGTTTAAAAGTGCAGACGTCAAAGACTGAACACTTACAGTGCTTTTTAATTTATACGTGCAGACGTCAAAGACTGTGTGTATGTTTTGTATATTTATGTTCAAGTTTTCTTAACCATTTGTGTTTTTCAATTTAATTTCTGCATATATCGGGCCCTGGGCCGCTTAAGTTCCCAGTTACAATTTATTGAAATAATAAAGTTTTATG
>NC_068365.1:54194782-54282282 GCF_020536995.1 Dreissena polymorpha
AAAATATACGATTAAAGAGAACATCAGCTATTTATAACGGGTAAATCGGTACATTAAACACGCTCTCAAACGCTTGCGCGCTTACCGAAATCGAACCCGTTATTACGTGTAATGGTGGTATTTGCAATAAATAAACACTTCACCGGTATTTACCCGTGTTATTAACAAAATTATTACCGAAATATTCCCCACTACCCGTGTATTTGTTACGAAATAGCGCTTTATAACTGGGAATTCGGTGAAGTTTTACGCGCTTTCTGACGCCGGGTGGGTACCTCAATCCCACATGTTATTGCGTATAAAATTGATATTAATCATATTAAAGATTGCTTATGGGACATTTATTCAATCACTATAATTTAAAGCGCAACAACAACACAGTAAGTTTGGACATCGTCTGATATAAATTAGCGTTGTACGAAATGGAATACGGTCAGGCTATTATAAATTAATAAGGCTACCAATATCAGACGCTCGCGCAGGTACCGACTTCCCCGAAGTTACCGCATTTATTGGTTAACTAATATCAGTAATAATAACTCTTTTACAATAGCATTTATCGATACGTCTTTATTAAAATAATAACAAAATGGTTTTCACGTGTTTCTGACACACACAGAAACGCGATTTTTAACGGGGATTTCGTAAAGTTACACGAATTGGGTACCAAAATTCTCAATTATTTTACATGCACACGTGACATAATA
Organism: Dreissena polymorpha; assembly: GCF_020536995.1. NCBI lineage: Eukaryota > Metazoa > Mollusca > Bivalvia > Myida > Dreissenidae > Dreissena > Dreissena polymorpha. The sequence goes on from NC_068365.1 coordinate 54,195,490, forward strand.
CATACTTAATAATTTTTAGTTATTGCTTATATGACATTTCAAGTTTGTGAAATAAATTAATGTTATATAAAGGGGATCTCGGTAATTCTATAAGCTTCCACTCGCTCTTGTCAAGACCGCATTGCCGCGTTGGAAATGGTATAAATTTAATTCATCTGACTTATCTTTCTGGATACCAAATGTCAGAGTTGCATTAACCCTTTTTACACCGTTTTTGCCATATTTCATTTCCGTTTTTTAATCCGAACAAAATAAACGAAACTCGTTTAAAAAATGAGATCTAGGCATTCGAGCTCCTAGTGTGGATTAAAAGCGTTTATTGGTGACACCACATGACTGCAAATGTGTAGATACCGTTAATAAGATAATATATCACATGTCACCTTCAAATAACATGCATGATGTCAATTAAGTGCATTACTATCAGAGTAATAAAACACAGAACGAATTAGGCTTCATGATGGGTTTTATTTCTCTTTAAGTAATGCAGATGAACCTCGCTTCGGTAAATTAATGACCTAGTAACTGATAAAACTATTTAAAAAAACGTGAAATATTATGTGATAATCAGATCGATAACATAAACTATTTAAACCTGCTAGTATATCCGATAAAAATATATTATAATTGTCTTTGACAGTGTTGACGTTCAGTTGTTCGTGGTGACAACCGCATGCATTTATACATCTCTTACACTTCTCAAGATATCTTTTCGGCTTTGGAAATGATATAAATTCAATGTCACCAACTAATCTCTTAGGATATCGATTGTCCGAGTTACATAATCCCCATTGACACCGTTTAACCATTTTGAATCGCTTTATTAAAGAGGAAAACAAAAGAAACTCGTTGGAATAAAAGTGAACCTAAACATGTAGCTTGTCTAGAAAATGGCGGACAGGTCGTTGCTAACGAGTGCGCCCGATTAATCGATCGCTGATTGGTTGATCAATTCTAGATAAGGCGTCATGTCAATTATCACATTCAATTAACTGCTCCTGAATAAAAGGAAAAAGTTAAAACATAAAAAAGAATGGTTTGACGGATGATTTTTAACGAAACTTTTTCTGATGAATTCTGAAACTGCTGATATACACGAAACAAATTGTAAAGAGCCTGAATATGTTTAAAATTATGGACAATACTGTTGTTGAATATTATTTTCAAGTGCGCTTGCTATATACAAACTAAGTGTAATATATTAAACGCAAATTAGAAATCGTATGTAAATAATATTTAAACGGGTCCTTTTTCACAAACTGTATCACTGTGTTTCCCGTTTGAGGGAGATACACATCACGTGATTCTTAAATCTGATGAAATAATTTTTTTCCGAAAATGCTGAAATATAAAACTACAAATGCCTCAGGCTTATGGTACATGAAACAAAATGTGTGTCAAATATAAAACTGTTTATGAAAAAAACAATTACTAGCAATTAACCTAATCGCTATTTTAACATACTTTTGATATTTCCGAGGCTGCTGTAAGCACGTTGTCTTTAAGAAAATAAATTACTTTAACATCATTAAATATAAGATTTTATTATAATAATAACAGTAACAAATGAAGGCTTGTAAATGCTAGAAACTAATATAATAACACATTTTTACAATGTCTGACGTAAAGCCTCATTTCAATACAATTTTGAAATCAAGGAATGCCAATGGCTTTTTATAGTGACCACTACACTTTCAATGTTATGCTTAGTAACAATCATGGATGGAATTTGCTAGTATATTTTATTGACCACTCGCCAGCTTTAAACCCAAATATGGTATCAACCACGCAGATGCCAATTATCCCCGCCAAATAGTCGGACAAACAAAGATAACATGATTTAGTGTTTTATATTTGAAAACTTAATGGAAGGAGCGATAGTTTGTGTTGCTACTGTTCATATCTCATGTTTTATACCGATGGCGGGACTTTATTGATATTATCTGTTCACAATTCAATGTAAATGTAACTCTAGTTTATCGTATGCGATAATGTGCGTCCCGTGTAACACAGATATCACTTTTTATTTTTTTAAATAGTGCACATAACATGTGTCTATTTCATGGGCAACTCAGTTTTTTTTAATTAGCACTTACTTGTTGTATTTTGAGCAAACTTATTTATTTAAATATACTTTTGAAACTAAGCGTTACTTTATAAGATTTGCTTTTTCGCCTGTGGGTTTTTGATACGCATACGCCCACACCTGCAATAACAGGTATTGCCTTGGTAATAATAACTTTTGCCTCGAGCGTGATATTTACAGTTGACGACTTGTCATGGAGACTTGGTTGATTACATGTTTAACTCTATATGCCACAGTGCAATAAAAAGTTGCTACTACAGTTAGTAAAACTTCACACTTTTTCAGATAAATACTCATTTTGAATATTCCGCAGATGACTGTGTTTGCTCTTTGTGAATACAATGTTACTTCTACTGAAATGCTTTGAACCGGACCATTGTTTGCCGAAATAACAGCTATTAAATATGTGTCCGATATATAAGTTTTGCAAAGAAAAAACGTGAACGTGAATATTTTTTTATTTCAAATTATCCTTAACGGTCTTGCAGAAATACTTAATATAAACACCGCGATTTTGACACTTTAAATTTAGTAAACGAGATTAAATGCTCAAATTATTTCATCTCAGTTACTATGCTGTTTGGTTATGATTTCTTTTTTAGTCAAACTTTCATTACAATAAATGTTAGAAACGAATAATGTTGATAAAAACGAATTCTTATTACATATAAGACTTTATTTAACAGCTTGTTCATCTGAAGAAAAACAGCGCAGTAATGTAGTGGACAATTTGCTGTTGCTCTTTACCCTTCATTCAATTACTTAGATCTATGTTCGTATTGATTACGGATATAACTGTTTGTCGCAGCCGTCGTGTTTCACAAGCAAGGACGTGTCGTCATTTTATACACACTAACATCATTGTGTTTTATATCAAAGGATCATAACAAATAGTATTAAATTCTATATGTTTATTATACTGTATCCACCCCAGCTTCTTTTTCCGCAAGTCTCCCTGTCCTCAGAAACCTTGGTCACATCCGGAAATTCCGCCGACGCCGCCAACGTCACAAAAAGCTACTTCGAACAAAATTTCTTTCTTTTCCACCCAATCCGTCTCATTTAGATCCGCCGAGCTGCTCCGGCCCAAGTACTGGGCATACGTAAAGTGAATGGCTACCAGGACCAATGCAAGCTTTATTCACGAAGCGCGTTTGTTGATCCTATTTCTTTAAGTTTCGGAGTTCACTGAAAATATATTTTATTCAAATAGCAGAAATATAATTTAAGCAAATATGATTGCAGTATATTCACGAAAATAGCACAGCGGTCTCCTCAGGAAGCTGCAAATTATTGAAGCCACGGCATGCTTAATCGAATGCTGGCGTTCGTCATTACTTTTAAACTTTGCATTATACTGTTCCTTAAAGAAGGAACATCTAGTAATATCATTATTAAAGTTGCCTCTTTGTCACTTTACGCATGTCACACATTAAAATGACCCATATCATGTTTTGATATTAGTCATGTGAAAATAAGATACACTCAATTTACGCGATACTTGTGTTGTTGTGTTTTGGTTGTACGGTAAATATCAATATCGTTAACAATTAACAGAGTTGTAGTTTATAAAAATATGTACATTAAGTTATGTTTTGCATATTTCGAAATCTGAAAGTGAGCATTACAACGTTTTGGAGAAATATATTATTTTATGCATATTACTCTTGTCATAATCTCCATAAGAAACGTGTTTAATCAGCATCGTTGACAAATACCAATACTTTACTGACGTGGAATCGAACACACGCCCCACACTTTAGTACAGAAACTTATAATAAAACACATTAAAATAGACATGCGTTTCGACTACAATATATGAATGTTTGTGCAACATGAACTAATATGTTAAATGTCTAAAATATTGTGGATTTCGATATAATGAACAATAACTACAATCTCAATAATTATCACATATGTATGTCAATTTAAGACTGTCTTTAACGTAAATAATGTACTTTTCAATGTTAAGCAAAAACCTAAGTTATTTGTTTTAATCTGTTACGTATGATATACATTTTTAGATATACATTGTCAAATAGTAACTATGCCCGGTGTGTGATAATGAATTTGTACGGTAGTCATTGCTTTTATTCATTAAATAGATGTGTTTACTACAGAAGCAAAAGCAACTAGTCTGTAGTTTTTTTTCTCGATTTTAAATGTTTCTGCAGTCATGTAATATTGGCTGTTTCCCTGCCTCTATGTTTAAGAAAACTAATGTATTAGATTTTAAGCGTTATGTTAACCATATCCAAATGGTCTGACACGATGCAGCTACGAGTAATGGGAATACAAATAAATAAATAAAATTTTGTATTCAGTGTTGGTGTCAGGATGGTTGCTCAGTTTTGACGATATTTTAAAAATATTCTATTTGCATTATATTTGCTTTTCAAAACCACTTTTGGAGTATCCATTGATACATGACTCTGAACAGTTGCGTTGGTTTTCGGACGCCAAAAGCCACGCAAGCCACATGCCAACGTTATTTAAGTTGAGTGTTCTGTTTTGAAATACTAGTGTCTGCGAATGTCTACTCAATCTTAGTTTTATTTCTAAGCTTATAATTCCGTGAGTTCGACATTAAAATAATCAATTCATGTAGAAAGATTAATAATATCCATTATATTTGTGGTGGCGCCCTTATTATTGATGATCAAATCTATTGTATTATTTTCATATAAAAAGTTTTTGCAAAATCATTATTTTGCTCGCACCACAAGTATGTGTGTGCTGTGTAATAGTTGTTAAACATGTTTTGATTAATATTTTATACGCGTTTTTACAATAGATTTCTTCTGAATATTTGTTTGATTATTTATTCCAGTAACGATCACCCAAGATGAACACTAAACAGCTGATGTGTTTGTTAGTGGCGGCCGCAATGCCTCTGTCGTGTGCGCCGGTAGCAAACGCCCAATACTACGATAATAACGGATATGGCGGAAACTATGGCTAACCCGGAAACTATGGCTATAACGGCAACTATGGCTACCCCGTCAACTATGGCGGTTATGACAACTATTATGGTGGATGGTGAGGCTAACTCCTCGGAGGGGGAAGAAAAGGAAAATGGGGCAATTATGGATATGGCAAATAATAAGTGTGGTGAAGTTTTGCTTAAATGTAAGTGTGACACCATTATGTCTGTTTAACCACAAGCATAGTGATAATTATTGAAATGAAAATTTGGTTTTGTTTTAGACTTGTTTTTGCGAAGCACGAAAAACAATAAAATTACGCCAACTTTTTTAACACTCAAACACGATTCTAAATGTCTAACATGCAAGATTTGCAGTGTAATAGATACCAACAGAATGTTTGTATAAGTACATGCGGTTTGATTATTCGCTGTTTGGATGCTTATGCTATTCTGTTCTGCAAAAGTGGGCACGCTGTTATATTGCCTTGAATTTTTTCTTTTCTTTAGACCAATGTTCATTTGTCTCAATTTTATTTTGCATCGACACATCAAGTATCCTTCAAGTCTGTTGACATGTATGCCCTATTAGCGCGTTACTTTCACCGTGAAGACAATTTTATTATCTGTGTATTACGATAACACTTTTCATGTATGTTTCAGAAAAGCGCATCTATCTAGACCATTATTGGAAAAACCTCAAGCAACAGTTTTATTGTGATGGACATTATTATATTGTTGCACAAATACATAAACTAAATCGAAAATCGACTTGGTATGATTTCTTTCATTAAGTTCATTGTGACCAAACGGGAACAAAATTGCATTGCGAGTACATATATTGTTTGGGTGAAATAGGCAACATTTGTCATAAAACTGGAGCTGATGAATTAATCACAAAACACACACTGGTATACTTTCTTTCCATTATAAACAAGATGTCCTAAACCGTCATTCTATGCAGTGACCTTCATCACGTGATGAAACTAGTCAAGATTTGACTACATGTTGAAATGCGCGAGAAGGTAATATGGCATATGGTAGATATCAGCCAATGGACAGTTATTGCTAGTTAAGTAAGATACGAATATTCGCGACGAATAATACACTTATTTTTCTTATGGTGTCATTTGATATACACGACAAACAAACGTTTGTTTACTATCTTACTAACAATTGACCGAATGCGTCTTATATTTATTTACTTTTGCTATGTTGTGTGCGAAATACAATTTATATTTATATCAAACATACACTAATACGTATATTTTTCGAGCGTTTGACAGTTGATGGCACTTTACAAAGTAATCAAACAGTGTCCTATATATAATTGTTTTCCTATATCTTGGAAGAGAGAAAGTAACAAACTTATAAGTTATATGAACTAAAATAAGCGTTCAGTCTACCTCCTGTTTACGTGAATACTTGACAATCCTCGAAACAATTCGTTTCTCAACGTGACGCTTGTTGGGTGTGTAAATTGACTTTCTTAGATCAATCACTTGAGTTGACTTTTTTTTTGCTATTTAGTTATGACCTGTTGTCTAGTGTAAAAATGCTCATCACGTCGACACGCTAAAACAACAAATATACACGCCGAACTGTTAGAAAAGGCACTATTGTGTGATATTGTCCGATCCGAACAGCGACATATAATTGGATTTTGATTGCATTAGGATTGTGTTGTAATGAAATTGACGTGACGTTCCCGTCCATAAAATCCGACAACGCGCCTGAATGTCATATACTTGTCACCATATAAAATAGTGTTTAATAGTGTCCAGTAACCAAACTAGTTTCTGGCGTATTGAATTTACCTTGTTGCGGACTTGTTATGTATTAATACTCCGCCATATTTTGAAATATCATCACTAAAATCATGTTGAAATGTCAGCATGTGTAGAAAGTAAAATGACACGTTTTTTACTTGAAACATTTACTTTCTGTTATAAGTATACAGCAGTAAAAAGTGTAAACATCCTAATCACCTCGACACGCAAAAAAAACAAATATTTACGGCGGAACGTTAAAAAAGGCGACACATGTTTTGATATTCGTGTTGGTGTCCTTTTTTCGTTCTGCCGGGTATGTTTGTCGGTTGTTCGTGTTTGAGGGTTGGAGGGTTTGGAAATCGCACCCAGTCACAGAAACACACCAGAACGACAACAAAAGCGACCTTCATAAAACCTTCCTCGACACGCAAGAACAATATGGAGTAAATTAGCTTATTTATAAAACAGACGAGTCGATCAAAAACTTGAATCATCTCATGCACACATTTGTTCAGCTCATCGACGTTACCGTCACGGTTGAACGTGCGTATATCGTCTGGCTTTTTCTAGTCGTTTTATACATACTATATTAGGCCTAAACCAAAATAATGAAGGCCATTATCGACAAGCTTGAACAAATTATTACCAAACAACATGGTCTACAGTAGTATACATATTTGAATAAAATACTCATGAAATGGAGATCTTTTATGTTATGTTGGCGGATCCGAACAGCGATATATAATTGAGAGAACGTTAGGGTTTTATTCAAATAAAATTGACTTTTTAGCGACCTTCCCGTCCATAAAACCGCCAACGCGCCAGCATGACATATACTTGCCACCATATATCAACTAGTGTGGATAAGTGTCCAGTAACTACACTGTTTTATGGCTTATTGAAGTCACGTTGTTGGGCATTTGTAACCTAATTATACTTCGCCATACGATGAAATATCAACATGATATTGACTCGTTACCGTATATGTGGCTTCTTGAAACCTTTTCTAAAACAATCCTGCATTCTTTAAGTACCTTGATCATGACAGGGCAAAAGATCTAACAGTAAGTTTCAGCTGAATTAAGTTATTTTGAATTTCACCTTGGACATCAATATATTCCTAAAGTGCAGATATTTACTCATACTTGGACACATTTTAAATTTAATATTTACATTTATGCGTATTTTAAGCTTTATAGCAAATTTTGAATATAATTTATCAAACGAATCTGGGAAAAAATCACTAAATAATAATAAAGCATTTTTTGATAAAAATGTAATTCCTCATTCGAACATATTTTGATACAAACGCCGAAGATTACGGAGAAAATATCGGTTCCACGCATGAAGAGGTTGCATGAGTCGATTTGTGTGAAAATTGTTCAGAAAATGATAAAAACATGAAACTTTGCAGAAATTGAGTTAAGGTTATAACAAATAATATCGGATTTGGACCCATCTGAAAAAAAATCAAAATAGCGGATTTTGGCAGCCATTTTAAAATGGTGGCCATAATGTGTTGATAAAAAATCTTCAAAAAATCTTAACAAACATATTTTTTTATCTATTTAAAAAAAATTGATATACAAATATCTAATAATATCCCCTAATCAATTTTTAATTGGCAAAAATGCGACCCCATCTTAGAAAGCGGCCATATTGAAAATTTCATTTTCCAAATTGCAAATAAAAGAAAATTTTTAATTATTTTTTGTTCAAAGTAGGTAATCTTTTTTTCATTAAAATTACAAACGCTTGCATATTATTTTAATGTATATCCTAACACATTATTGATTTCAATCATTTTTCATCTCAACGCATGCACATATCTATTCTGGTTGCCAGACTAAAATGTTCTGCAGTAATTTTTGCGACGCCCTTTGCAACTGCCTTCGCAACATCTGTCATACCAGCACATGCTTGTGTAAATAACTGGGATACTTTAAACAGAGCACAACTTGTATATGTTCATGATATACCTACCGTAAAACCCACTGATCCATTCGATTGGAAAGAATGTTTGATTTGTCAAGAGAGAACACACGAGGAATTACAATATCCTGCTGATACGAAAGGAACTGATGTAGATATTGGAGCTGGTTACTATTCATTTGAAACTATTATACAAAGATGTAAAGCAACTGGATGAAGGAAATGTCATTGCCTCAACACTTCAAAATCACAAGGCAGAGTGGCATAAAACGTTCAAATACAGATTTTCTGTTCTCAAGATATCACGTCAAAGAAAACAAGAAACAAACATCTGATGTGTTGGAGATTCACAATCTGGACATGCAAGTAAACTAACCAGACATAGTTGTAGTTATTCAACAAAAACAATGATGCCCGGATGCTTGTTTGTGATGATGAGTCTGGAGACCTTCATGAGGCATCAACATTCATGACAGACAGATGAGTACGGAAATGTGCACTAGAACTATAAGATACAGTTCTTTTAGCGAAACTGAGTGCTGGTGATCTAATATCACAGCAGGCGAAATATCATACCACCTGCTTGATAAATCTTTATAACAGGACACGAAAACATGTTCCAAAAACCGAGGAGGAACGTCAGAAATTGGTCTTTTATGGACTCGCTCTTGCCGAAATGGTAGAATATATTGATGCATCACGATCTGCAACTGATGCCGTCCCGGAATTCAAGCTGATAGACTTGCAAAAACTATATACCTAGCGCCTTGAACAATAAGGCGTATTTGTTGAAGGTCGTGTCAATGCAACACGACGGGGTCGTTTGAAAAATAGGATATCGGTTGCCGTTACCAGATTTACAAGCCCATAAGAAAGGGAGAGATGTTCTTTTCGTCTTTTAAAAGATGTTGGCGAAGTTCTCAAGCAGGCAACATCTTGTTATTACGATGATGAATGTATAATCTTAGCAAAAGCAGCAAAGATAGTAAGAAGAGATATTCTGAATAATAAGTATTGATTTACAGGAACATCCAATATATGAATTTAAAACGTTTCGTCGGACGAACGTTACGTCATTAAAACATATGCATGCACATATGTCCCCTGCCCTTGCCACTCGTTCTAAACCAATCAACAAAATAAAAAACACGTTTAAATATTGTACCCGTTGAAATGTATACAGCATTAACGGATTATTATTAAGTAATAAACCTGGATAATTATGGGTACCGATTATTGCAAAACAAATATTTCCAGCAATACAAACATAAAACTGAATCAGGGTCCATCAAGTAATTGAAAATACGAAACCGAGTTCAGTTTTCTTAAGAGATTTTACCCCGGAGTGATGTTTGGATGTCATATTCTTTTTTAAAGCAAGCGTTTGATAAAAGAATTGGACATTAAATTCCAGCGTTATGCAATCATGAGACTAAATTTAATACAAGCACATCACTAATGACTCCTGCTATTGAATTAACCGAAAATAAAGAGAAGCTGTAGATACTTGATTACATTTAAGCTGCACAACAAGAAAATAGAGCGCATGTTACTAATTAAGCGTCTAAGTCAATTAGGTGGACCTTGAATGCACATTAAGGATCTAGATTAATGGAGCAAATACAACTATACCTCAGGTATATACACGTCTGCATTTTAAATTCATTACAGAACGCTCACAATCCTCCGAGCAACGACAAAGGAGAGTTTATTTTTAACCAGTTTATTTTGCGTTTAATTATTATTTAACGATCTTTTCAGTTTGTTTGAAATTTATCCTGTATCATAGTGTATCTTAGAACTAACACATTATTTTAATTGCTCCTGAACAAAAGGAAAAACGTGAACACATAAAGAAGGATGTATATAGGAATGTTAACCTATACAAATATGTTCAGAGGTGTAAGATGATATGTGTATAAATGAAATGATTACAAAATCATTTGACACGGTTGATGTTACAGATGTTTTTAATACATTTATTCTTAAGGATATAACTCTACAGTCTGTCAATGCAATAACTAACAAAGTAGAACAAAGTCTATAATTCCAGCAAGGTTCGTATGTAAAACGAATTCGTTGGGATTATTCATGGCAATATGTGTAAAAATCTGGCGTATAGAAGAGTTATATTTTGACGTGCGAATTACAAACGTTGGAAACCCGGAAAACAGTCATTAAATTATTCATTTAATATGCATTGCGATGATTATGTTAAGCATATAGAATACGGTTGGAGTGTTGTTATCATAATAAAATAATGTATTAAAGGGTTATTCTGGTATGGCTCAAAATGTGTTTGATAGACATGCACAGCGTTCTAAACTAAAATATCGGTAAATTTTGAAGTAAAAAATGCTTAAATCATGTAAATTTCATTGTACTAAATTTTTGAAGAGAATTGCTAGGGTCGGATATTCTCGGTTAAACTGGAATATGATACATAAGTTTAAACATATTTATTTCAAACAATACATATTGTTACACATTGAATTACATACCAAATTTATACAGTTAACATGTTTGAATAGGATGGGAACGAAAGACAATGTCTTATATAGTTCTTCTCCTTATACATATACAATAAAATGTTGTTAGACGAACATAGTTGTTTTTTATGATTACACAATAATATTGGCATGCAAAAAAGAAAGAGAAACTCTGAGTATAGAGTTTTATTTGCTAAAAGGAAACAAACATGTTATAGGTTAACATTCGAAGGGTGAAGGAAAAGACTGGAAGAGATCGTGGGAAAGAATATAAGAAGTTTTGAAATACATGATTATGACAAAAGAGGGAAAGAAGGTTGAGAGTCGTTCTGTAGCATATTACGAATCAAAACGATTGCTTTTTACAATATATTTGTGAACTGCATCAGCTATTTTAGTATTTGTTAAGACGTCACGAGTGTTGTCTTCATATAGAATAGTTTCAATGCAGGGGACAGAATATACGGATATTTAGTTAAGAAATTCGTCGCGAATATGTGCATACTGAGTGCATTCGAGGAAATAATGTGTCGTCGTTTTGCGACGTCCGCATTGACATAACGGGGATGTAATAATATTGCGTCTGCAAAGATGTTCATTTAAAGCACTACACTTTGTTCTTAGGCGCGTGTGTAATATTTGAGATCGTCTTTCGCCGTATGAAAATAGGGGATTTGCAATCGGTCGATCTTTGTTAATGAGCCTTTTGAAGGAATTGATCGATTCAGCGTTTTTGGCGACATCAGGGAGATTATTTCATTCAGATACAGTGTACGGCAGATACGAATTTGAATACAGTGACGTTCGCGCTTGAATTGTTTGGAGATGTGACGAATTTCTTAATGAGTAATTGTTACTCGACCCAACTGTTGCGGGCAAAAGAGACTGTAAGTAGGTTGGAACATTGTTCGAGTTCATTTTGTACATTAATATAAGTTTATGTCTGTGTCTTCGTTTACTGAGAGTTTCCCATCCTAATTCATTATTAAGTTCTTCTAATGAGACTAGACGTGTACAACCGGATGTGTTTCGCGCGGCTTCGATTTGGATTCTTTCTAGTTCATCTTTTTCATATTGCGTACAATTATCAAATACAGCGTCTGTACTCAAGGATCGGTCTAATAAACGATATATATATTTTCTCGAGAGCTTTTCTATCAAGCATTATTTTGAATCGACGCATTATATGAACTCGTGTCCATACCTTTTCCTTTATAAAGAATATATGTGCATGCCATGTACAGTCATTGGACATAAAACATCTAAATGTTTATGGACATCAACAATAGGAATATCAACGTTTTGCATAGTCAATGGTGGATGAGTTGGTTTATTTATTTTGCGAGAAATTAGCATTGATTCGGATTTTGATCGATTAAAGCATGCCAACCATATTTCAGCCCAGCTGAAAATTGTATAAATGTCTGACTTCAATACGGCTGCAGTAACATTAGGCGAATTTACCATCATAAAAAGACTGGTGTCATCAGCGAACAAATTTATGTGTGCATTAATATCAGAAATGATGTCATTTATATACACTAAAAACATAAGTGGTCCTAGAATAGAATCCTGAGGGACTCCGGCGAGAGTTTCAATAGGGGATGAATGCGATCCTGGTAATATTACTGTTTGTTTACGATCGATAAGATAATTTGACAAAAACGATAAAATATTTCCTCGAATGCCTGCATGTTGTAATTTGCATAATATACCTTTGTGCCATACTTTATCAAAAGCGTTACTGATATCAAAGAATACAACTCTGACCTCAAGGCCATTGTCTAGGGCTCTGCAAAATGTATCATAGATTTATGTAAGCTGATTGACAGTGGAGTCACCAGGCAAGAAACCAGATTGAGTGGGAGCAAATAATTCATTCGCACGAAGAAAATTACAAATGTGTTTATGTAATATCCTCTCTGTAGTATTGTACAGTGATATTGGACGATAATTAGACACTAGGGACGGATCCCCTTTTTTAAAAATGGGCACACATTTGCACTTTTCCAAGAAGAAGGCATTTTGCAAGTATTTAAACAAGAGTTAAACAAATCACATAAGGGGTAGCTTAATTTATACATTGCCTCTTTGAGGATTCGGTTATCTATTCCATCGGGACCGGACGCTTTTCCTACATTTAGACATTTAATTGAGTCAATAACCTCCTCCTCTGTTATATGTATAGACTGAAGGCTGTTAGAGTTTGCATGGTGCATAGGTGGAAGTTCATGGTTGCTTTCATCAACTGAACACTGACTTGCAAAGTACTTATTGAGCATATCAGTTTTACTTGTATCCTCCACTACAAAAATATTGGTTTGATCATCGTAAAGAGGCGGAATTTAGTTATTTGTGTTACTGGGAATACATTTTTGAAGTGTTGTCCACCAGTCTTTAGCGCAAAGATCGGATGACTTGAGCTTTTGTGCAATACTTTTAAAATATTCAATTTTCGAATTACGTAAAAGTAGAACAACCTCATTCCTGACATGACTGAAATTTTACCAATTAGTAATATTGTTAAATTGCTTTGCATTTCGGTATAGACGTTTTCGTTTACGACTTTTTTATTTTGTGTTATTGTTTATCCATGGAAGATCTCGCGAACGGATGCACACATTTTTGTTCGGAATACATGTACGTGCAATGTTCAATATTGTTTCTGTTATGCTTTCCGCGTAGATATCAACATTTTCGCATTTTACTAGTTCCCAATTGGTATCTGACATTAATTGACGTAGTTTAGAATATGATACATTATAATATAAGGTAAAATATGTTTACCAAAAAGAAGGACAGTGTGTGTTCCTTATAGAATAATACTGTGTGTGGTTGCGATGAGAATTGGTTATGCCCAAACCGTAATAATTTTATGTTTATCATTTTTTAAATCAAGATAACTATCTCGGTTTGTGATGTTAAACAAGTTGTAGATACTGCTTAGCTTAGCGAAGTAAACACGTGTGTTTCGATTCAATACCAGCATGGGGTTAACAAATGATTCATCATTTTTATTTGTACACTGATTGGTTAATTAATGCATGTATAAGAGTATTGCTGGTATATGGAGCAAGTTTTGTTGTATCTAAATACAAACACGTTCTTGTAAAATTTGAGATCCTTACAGAGCTAAAACAATCGCAAGTTGTATGTGCACATTACATTGTAATTTGTTTTAACAATAGGTCAAGTAAAAGGCCGAGAAAAATAAAGCTGCATTAGATTAACACATTTATTTCAGGAAAAACAAACTACAAAATCTCCTCGCTCAATAGTATCATGTCGACTATTAATAAGCTTAAAAATGAAATTTGTATATTGAATTTAGAAAGGCGTATGGCTTGATAAAAAACACATAAAATCTGCCAAACATTGTGTAATTATGGTATTGGTAGCAATGGTCTTTCTTAAAATCTTTGTATTCATCTTTATCATGTGCTCAGGGCAAATTTCTTAAGACCGAATTGTTTGATTACCTTGTGGTCTAAGGCAAGTTTGAATTCTGTCGCCATAACTGTTTATTATGCGTATTAATGACATTGCTGTCTATTTAAATTATGCTTAACATAGGTAAAGTATAGACAGGGAATATGTATGTATAGTAGTGTTATTGTTTACTTTGCTGAAACTTAAAATAAACTACAGATTTTGTTACATAGCCTTACTGGTGTAATTTAATGATATGACAATTAATGTCAGTGCAGGCCAATATATAAATGTTCGTTGCCATCAACAATCAAGTACTTACTTACTTTATAGTACTTATTGAATGTAATACTTACATTAGTATCTGTTCAAATGAACATTTGGACTACCACGTTACTGTTACATGTTACATATAGCAATGTCCAGTGTTAACTTGGCTACACTAAAAGTGTACAGTTACAGGCAAATACATTGTTCAATTGTTCACAAATACCAAATGCACATATGGGTTCATTCATGATTAGTAAACCAACATTTCAAGGTCAGAGTTTTATGTTATAATTAGCTACGCCATCTCCAAATTTTATCGACCATACCAGACCGATTAAATTTGATGGACATGACATTATCACTGCTAAATAAAATTCAGTCAAGTGTTTCAGCCATCAATCTGCGAATGGACAAATTTGACCAGCGGATGAGGGACTAAGAAGTAAAAAGAAAAGAAAAAGAAAAGTCGCGATATTAGTATAGTTCTATTGAGGATATTAAAAAGAAATAGCAACAGATGGACGCTTTAAAAAAAAGAACACTATCAACACGACAGACTCGTTACATGTTCATAGCGAATCAAAACTCCATGCCGAAATAACGGATCTTTAGTGCCGTAGTATGAGGGACGACTTGATATTTTGAGAAGAACTGAATAAAAGAACGAACATTGCAAAAATAAAATTCTTGACTTTATTGACATGAAACTCCTCATAACAAATGCAAAAGATAGTACCAATTGTTGCGAAATACGCATTTTCCCAGACAAGGAACGGAATAGGAGTGCATCCAACCAACTTAAAGTAACTAAATATGAGATCGCGGAGCAATATCCATATGAAGTAATGGAGAAAAGAAGAACGCTAGTCCAAATTATGAAGACGGCACGCGCAGATAAAAATAGACATATATTAAGTGGGACAGTTTTTTCATCAATGAACAGCTGTATGTTAAATATGATTAAAGTGGGACTGGCTTAAATTTTAAAGTAGTTTCATGGATCATTGAAGGGCTTTCTTCTGAAAATCGTAGTGACAGCAAACTTTCGTCCTGTTTGGTCGATCATGACATTATCTGTTTAATTGAGACCTGGACTGACAAGAATTCCACTAAGGACTTAAAACAATGCAGCAATCTGATATATTCGTATAGACAATTCCAACACCGTAGAGCAAGGCGTTCTATCGGCGGAATTATCGTGTATATACGATGTACTATACGCAAAGAATTGTAAACGGTAGAATATTTGACGATAAAGGATTGGGGAAATTAACTTGTTTTACTCATAATGGGGAAAGTAAATAAGTGTTAATATCAGTCAAAGACAATTAAACCGATTCTAAAGTTAAAGATTTTACGGAATTCTCAAATCATGCCCCAGTGACATTTAATCTGAGCACGAACAACTCGTAGGTTACTAACGGTACACTTAATAAGATGATTTATGTTAAATGGAAACCAGAAAACGGGGATAATTTTGTGCATCATTTTTTATTCTTGTTTCCAGTATTTATTAATGCTATAGAATTTAATTTACAAAAAGAGAAACAATGCCGGAATAACATTAAAGCAATTGTCTATGTATCTCCTTCTATTTGCGGATGATGATGTGATTTTGTCAAAAACAAGAGAGGTGCTCCAGGAATCATTATATAATCTAAAGGCATTTTGTGATAAATCGAATTTAAAGATGTAAAGATCTACAAAATAAAAAATAATGATTTTCAATTAAAACGGGTGGGGGGGGGGGGGGAGGTTGCTAAACAAAAATTACAAATGGACAAACAAAGAAAACGAGATTGAAAAAGTAAGCAATGTTTACTTCCTTGGTATGGTTATTTCAAGTGGGGGTCATTTATTCCTATTTGAATTTTGGGTAAATGTATTTATCACTAATGATATACCCAAATTGTATTTACGATATATATTTTTAACATGTGTCGAATAGGACTTAACTAATTGTAAAGTGATGTATAAATAGATTATTAATAGTTTTTTATTTGAAGTAGTACCTTGATTTGGAACATTGCATTTTTTAGTATGATTTTTATATTTAAATGAAAAGTCTTATGTCAATTGAACATCATGTGTAAAAACAATGACTGTTTTAATTATTTATTTAATTTATATTTAATAAATTACACGCACTTAGTGTTATGACAAAATAAGTATAATATATATAATAAGCATGGCCACAAAACATATCAAGCAAATACTATAGACAAAAACTTATATGACAAAGTGGAAGAATTTGTCATATCAATTGGACAAATACTCAATACACCAAACCCTGTACCAAATAAAGATGGGACAACTTGAACACTTGTACATTGTGTAACCGTCAAATTCGAGCAACCTGGCTGCAACGCATGTTCTACTATAGGCACGTTCTCAGATAGCTGTGCTACGGGAATTTACTATGTTCTGTCTTTGTCTATAATTCATATCATTCGTTTTATTGTTTGTTTACCAGTGTACAACTCTCTATGTTAACGTTAGTTTGCCAAAGCCGTTCTCGTATGCCGTAGGTACTGTTCAAAGGCGGACTAATAACACTAACAGTTATCCTCGCGAAGGAACTACATTGCGCTACTGTATTGCCTCGTCGACGTTCAACGTAATTCTTCTTCTAGTGAACATACTTTTCCAATATCCACAACTACATAAATCTGTATACATAAGTCTGAATTTTCTACTCATAAACATGTAAATGATAAAATTAACAGATGAATTGATGATCTATAAGAAAAATGTATTAAAGAATTGAACGCGTACAAGTTTTCATATTTACCCAAAAGTGCATAAGAGGGATACATGTGTGTGGCAATGCTGTTCATAGCACCTGGTAAAATGCAACAGAGGAAAACTGTTGCTACTGTGATAAGCATGATGGTAATCTTGTGTTGGTCGGTGTGGCTGCTATGTTGACCGTTCTTGCTAGAAAGACTCAGACTTGTTGACATCAACTGGCGCTGTTTCCACGCCCTACGCACGACAACTATCATGATCGCGTTGAGAATAAAAATGATGACAATAGGGTTAAATCTAAATACAATATTCAGAACGGGTGCGTAAACAATGAAAAATTGTATATAGTTAAGAAACAGCGCCGACTCATTCATTATTCGTCTTGTATTATTTGCTGTGTCCGTTACTTGTATCGACTCGTATTTTAAACCAAATGGGATAAAAACTAACGCCGTAATAATGACAATAATAAGTATGGATATGAGTGTATTCCGTTTGTTGAATAAACGTTTTGCTCGCATTGGAAACAATACGGCTATGAATTTTTGGATGCACAACAACGCAGTAAGGCAGGAAGTAATCCTTGCTGTAACCACGCTGCTCCAGGCGCCGAAGATAGGGTAAACATACGACGGAAGCTCTGCATAATACACTGCGTTGGATTGTCGGAATAAATTAATGGCAAAAATATAATGAAGTGCAAGAGAAACAATGTGTCGGATATACACAGTGCGGCCAAAATGTAGTTCGTTTGATTACGCATGCGCTGATTGAACAGTACTATTAAGCTCATAATATTCCCAAACGATCCTAAAATGCACACAATCAATACCAGAACGAACATCACCGCCATAACGACAGCCAAAGTTTTTGATGAAATGTAATAATCCACATCCTGTTGTAAAGTCTGCAATGTTGCCCGGTCCACGGAGCGTGAGTCATCCATTCAGAAACAACGTGTATTTATGCAATATCGAGAAGCGTTTATTACCCGACTTCAATGTCGATTAATCATTTTAAGCCATCTAATGTCCAGATTCTGACAATATAAAACGGCAATTGTGTTCATATTGAAAGGGCTTTGTCAATGGGTTTATCATGTAAACATTTACAGGTATCTTAAACTAAAATGAAATAATCACAGTAAGAATGATCCGCATGACTATGTCATTTTGGCAAGAATAAATACACGACGAATCTGACCAATCAAAATTACAGTATCCTATTCAGAAGTGGATTTGTTTGGAATGAAATATTGTACTTCCTTAATTTTAAAAGCTAAAGCATTACACGGGTGTCGAAGCCTTTGATATTACAAGTATTGCTAATTTATGCTCGTCACACACTACTCTTGGTACACCGATGATATGTTATTATCTACCGAGTGTGAGCATATATTGACGATCTAAGGAACCGCGCATGAATTATCAAAAACAGGGGTAGGCCATGAGAACTGTTACCGCTAATTGATTGTGAAATAAAGAGAATGTAACAGTATTAAATGCAATTTCTCTTCAAATACCGATCGAAGCAATGCATAGTTATTGGACATAAACTTTTTTGTTTTTAAGCATGATAAAAAAGTTCACCTGTGTTTAAGCATAACAGATCCGTGCTAAAAACGCTCCATCAGCGTATGCATCCTGGTTAAGTAGATTCGGATAATAACACCATCTATGCAAAAAAGGCAACTGTTTTGACATTATTTTGATTTAATAATAATATTTCTTAACCGGATTAAAAAAAATGCAATTAAAGGTGTTTAAACAATAGAACTCGAAACTTAAAACTGAACTTCTATTCTGTTTTGAATTATTCCAAGTCTTATTCGTTAGGAATAAAACGCAAACACTAGCCATTGTGTGTGAACTTTAATTTGCAAGTAACGCAACATTGTATATAATTGTTAATATCAAACGTGTTCATATCGCTACAGAACCATTGCTTCTTTCACAACAGCTTCATCCGGTAATAAAAGTATAATGTTATATAATAGAATTTCTCACATGCCAACAATTGCTCTGCATACGACACATTTATTTACATCGACGTATTTCTCAACTGATATCCGTAGAAATAATTCATTTAGTGGTTGCATTTACCTTTTTAAGCGCGCAGATATGTGCATATTTTCTTCAGATGCAGTTAAGTATTTTATTTCACACGCCCTTCAAGAGGTATGTATTGCACAAATTGTCAATATCCGTTTTCTTATGTTATTATTTTTTCTTGGGAACAGAAGCGTATATATAACATGTAAGGTAAAGTAACACTAACTGTTTGTTAAACTACGGCGCTAGGTAAACCGTCTTATCTAAATTGTCTATATTCGCAGTTGCAATTAATGATAAAAAAATCATAGACATTCGTATTCCCAATTCGTAATCGTGTTCATTTGAAGAATACCCATATTCGAAAGAAGCGGTCTCGACGCGGCCACGGCGCTTCTCTGCGCGTTAGAAGACCCCACATTGTTGTTACAGTGAACACGCCTAATTGCGGTGATGTACACAATGACAAACGCGGCGTTTTTAACGGCGTTTCTGGTTACTGCACGGACCGAACCTTGGCGTTCTTACTGTTTTTACGGACGCCGTGAAAGCGCCGCATGATTGATGCCCCGGTGTGATTGGGATTTAACCGATATCACTTTTAAGACGTTAGAGAAGTAAAACCTAATTTAATTGCAATCCGATTTAGCATGAGCACTGCATTGAAGGTATGGTTTGGCATGTTTCTTGCGACAATCGCTTGCTGTATGAAACAACCGTAAAATAATAAGATTATTTTTTACCCAAGACACACGTTTCAAATCATTAACATGGTACGTTTTCAAAGACAGGTTGCATGAAAATATGTAATTGTGCACATATTTCAATAACACATAATAAACATATGTGTAGGTATAATATATACAAGGATTTATTCATAGATAAATATAATTAAAACTTACAAAGATTTATTAGATCATATTTTAACGTGTCATTACAAAAACCGAATGCAATAAAAAATAATATTATAAATAACGCGTCTTTAAATATATGTTGTTTTGAACAAAATTAATATGCTGTTAAGATTGACGTTGAATTAGCCTACATTCAAATTTCCTATTGGCATATTTCGGCGATGTATGTTGTGGAAAATTTAGGCACTACATCAAAAGAAATTTTTATGAACATGTTGCCGCTGTGATGTTATGTTACCTTTGTAGACGGGCGCAAATACATGGCATTGAGTGTAGTATCCAAACAAAAATACAGCTTGATTCCTGCTAGTCTGGTGCATTTCAACATAGGCGATTTGGAACAATCAGACCTAAATGGTTTAATATTGGAATTGATAGCATGCGTTTGTTCTGACGGTATAAGATTCCTAAACAAGATAAGGCACTCAATGAAGTTACATGGAACGATTTTTTTTTCTAACTGTAAATATTAATATATTGGCCGATTATTTTAAACAAAATAGAAAAAGATACTGGTATAACCATTATCTATGATTATGTGTTATAACCCCCAAATAACCATTATCTATGATGTTGTGTTATAACCCCCAAATAACCATTATCTATGATTTTATGTTGTAACCCCCAAATATTTCATAGTTCATTTTATTTACATTGGTTTCCTATTTTTTACTGGCATCCGTGTGCAGTTTTCATTAATGGAACAGAACTGTGTAGGTTTTAAAAAATCTGCTTCATCTTGTAAGCGTAATTTCATATTTTTCTCAACTTCAAGGGTAGATGATTCTGAACTTATTCTTACGTTGCTCATTTACGATAGGGGTTGAGTACTCATTGATATGAAAACACTGTAAAAGTTTTCATGTGTTTACGAACCCCCCCCCCCCAACCCCCCATCCTCTCACACATATATTTCTTGGGCATAATAAAAACAAAAAATGGTCACAATAAAACAGCATATTTATTTAAACTAAAATGTCTACATCAAAACAAAAAGTTCACATAGAACACAAATAAAACAATTTGATTCTACTTGGGCTTAAACCTTGGACCTCTCACATGTGAAGCGAGCGTGTAACCACTACTCTACGGAACCGCTTGAAAAATCATCTTCTAACTAAGATATTAAGGTAGTGGGGCCTAATGGATACTTTTCCAGAAACACTCTTTGTTATTATTTCCACATAGTAAATTGTATATCACAACTAATTGCAAAATTTTAAAACTTTTTACCAGCCGGTTAACTTTTTATACTTGGTTGAATACACCTACCACTTGACTCGGTTGGGCGTTTTCTATGGATTTACACTTTATCCAAAATATATAGTTTTTTTGTAATGGGATATACATATATTTTGACAATTAACTTAATAAACGTACTCGACTGGATTTTGTTAGTAGATACAGAATTAAATAAAGTGTCATTGAAAGAGAATTGTGCCTTTGATGTCCAATAATATATGCACTTATCTGGATAAAATGGCAAAAACGACAACAAATGGTTCAGTGACAAGAAACTTTAATTACGTTTTATGTCACTTGTAGTGTGATGAAATTCATATATTGTACATATTCATTTAACACAACATATTTTCTACACACTATATGAATTTCAGGAAGTTTCACCGTTCCTATCTCAAGAAATTTTACTTTGATTATGCCTATCCCGATTGATTTTCACGCAATGAATTTAAGTATAAATTTGTATATCACTTCTTTTTGGGGGTTTTCTAGTTGCTTATTAAAAGCTAAAATCATATACCATGACATGTGAAGAAATTTAGCTAACTTTGAATTAATATTGATATAATAAAACATTAACAAGAGCACCGCATAACGGGTGCCACGCTCGGCTGCGAAAGCTTGTCAGAATTTTTTTTTTAGAGGTCACAGTGACCTTGGCCATTGATCTAGTGACCCAAAATGGCAGTGGCGTGTAGAACTCATCAAGGTGCATCTACATATGAAGTTTCAAAGTTGTAGGTGCAAGTACTGTGATGTTAGAGGCAAAGTTAAAGTTTTATATTAAAGGTCACAGTGACCTTGACCTTTGACCTAGTGACCAAAAAATGGGTGTGGTGTGTAGAACTTATTAAGGTGCATGTACATATGAAGTTTCAAAGTTGTAGGTGAAAGCACTATGATGTTAGAGGCTGAGTTAAAGTTTTATATTAGAGGTCACAGTGACCTTGACCTTTGACCTAGTGACCCAAAAATGAGTGAGGCGTGTAGAACTCATCAAGGTGCATGTACATGTGAAGTTTCAAAGTTGTAGGTGGAAGCACTTTAATTTTAGAGCCAATGTATAGGTTTTAGCACGACGGCGGACGTCGGACGGCGGACGACGAAGAGGCTATGACAATACCTCGGAGTTTTCTCCGAAAACAGCCGAGCTAATAATACAATCTTAAGGTCACCTAAAGTCAAAAGGCAACATATGAATACAGGCGCAGTTCACCACAAAATGTCAAAGTTGTCCCAATATTACGTAGCATAAAGATGTATAAGTTATCATGTTTCTTTAAACATGTAGCACAATAATATACAACTTATATTTTAATAAAAACAGCCAGATTAATGACAACTAGATGTACATAATTTAGTATCAGTATAAAGCCATTGCGTGATTTTGACTGGCCGCGTGTCATTTGAAAGCCATATTATCTCGTTCCGTCACTTTTCGTCACTGAAAAACTGACCGATTTTAGGGACCACTTCAGATATAAAAAAAAATTCGTTTGTGACTTTTGGTAGTCCCTCATTGTTTTTAGCAATGATAGTATTCCTAGTCATCCTCTCCGGAACTAGAAACTATGGCTTTCAAATGACACAAGGCCAGTCCATATCCGGCAATGTTTTCAGCTGTTGGTCGCTTTAGAGTTCTTCTATGCAACAGCACGTCTTACAATCTAATGTTCTTTGCCTTTAAGGCTTTTCATGACTTAAACAAACTGAATTATGGATTGCAGTAACAGTAAAGATGTGGGCCATATTGTCAGTAATTTTACATGTTCTAAGCAAAGATCCCAGTGCTTCAACATCATCAGGAGCACTGTGGGCGTTGCAGGTTGCCTGGAGAACACATTCACTAGATCTTCCTGTTTGTGTGACTGTCCAGGATACGATTTTTGAAAACCGGCAAAGAGTCAACAAAACTGCTTACACAATTACAAAACGTTTCAAAACAGTGTGTGTTCAGCAATGCACTAACCAAAACCGGAAAATCAAACCTGCGCCAATTATGAGCAACAAAAATGGCTCAGGGAAAATTTGCAAGCCACATCATACAATCATGTAGACAAGTTTTAATTGATACACTATCAACACTTCCACCATTTACACGCATTATGACATGATCATCAACAGAGATGCCAATCACTTTCTGAGCTTCGGAAGAAATTGGCACTGTTGTCATCACATATATCGAGAACTTAAACCCGTCTTCAAATGCACAGCAGCAATCTGAGTAATATCAGGCATTACTGTACCTCGAACTGAAATACAAAATTAATTTCACACAATGCTTATTTCATGAATTTTATAAATCCCCTTTAAGTTTCATTCTGACGCCTTATATGATCGTTGGTTATGAGAAAAATCAATTTTCAGCACAACAAGCACATTACATATTGACAAGTTGTTGAACTCAAATTATCGCCTGTGAAAAGAATTCACCATTTATATGAATAGCTCAGAATTTTAATATACCTATGCTCCTTCATAAGATTTATTACTAAAAGTAATAAATTTATTTTAAAAAATTGTAATATTTGGAATAGCTTTTAATATTTATAATAACACTCACACATATTTTTTATAATGTGCCTGCCATGGGGTTCTTACCAAAAATCTTTTAAAAAAATGTAATTTTACCAAACTATGAACACAGTGCCTTTAATAAAACAATTATTATTAATATGTTTCATGTTCATCTGGCATAGGAAATAAGAAGACAGTTGATGAGAAACAAGAAATATCTTTAAAAAAGATATACGGCGTTGATTGTGGTCGATGTTTGTGAACGATCAAAAGTTATCTCCATGAGATAAAAAGTAGCGGATGCCTTTTTTCTGCGCAGTTCTTAGCTTCATCATAAGCAAATCAATTACGGGGTGTTGCGCCAGATTTCGTGGCTTATTTTGCTTTATGTGATATTATTACTCAGATATCTATATTTACAGAATAGAAAAACACAAGAAACATGAAAATAAACGAGTGCATATAGGTCAGCCGGCAATACTCGAATCTTATTTAATTGCATAATTATAGTATAGTGAATTATTGTGCTCATGCTTAATAAACTGGTCTAAATGGATAAATATTTCTAATTAATTTTATCAAAATTGGTCCTTATCATGCAAATGTTGAAACCATATTAAAAATCGATGATTGACATACCACAATAATATCGCCGAATATCTTTATTTAGTATCTTTCTGATCAAAACAGACTTCAAGTGCACAAAGTTTACGAGACGGCGTTTATATAAAGATTTCTGCAACTGACCGCAAACTGACCTTGATACCTTGCGGATTGAATGCAATGCATTACAGTCACTACGTTATTGTCAGTAAGACCGGTGTAACACAATGATCGCAACCCCTTCTGCGAACTCCGGTGATGAACTGTATATAAACTCTGACTTTCACAAATGGCCGCGAATTGACCAGAAACCTCGCGGGTTGAAATGCAATGCAAGTAAGTACTAAATATGACAACATAGCCTTTAGTATAAACGCTTTTGCGCTGGTAATTCTCTGAAAATAAAAGGATGAACGCACAAACTGTATTTATTTGGAAAATTGATTGTAAAACTGTTCTATCTATTGAGCCTTTTCATTAGAGATAAAATTGTTTCATACAGTAAAACAGTGTTACAAAGACGCGGATATGTTTCCAATGTTCTGGTGTTATACTCAAATCAGCCAATGGAATAAATGAAGTGTATTCATTCGTACCTAGCCGCGGGAAATTTTATTTGAGTATTATTGGACACTTACAAAGGTCAAGTCAGGGTGAAAAGCTGGCTTAATACAGCTTACGCCGAAAAAATACTAAAATTGGCACCAGAATAGTCAATACCATTGTATT
The DNA here is from genome assembly GCF_020536995.1 of Dreissena polymorpha. Taxonomy (NCBI): domain Eukaryota; kingdom Metazoa; phylum Mollusca; class Bivalvia; order Myida; family Dreissenidae; genus Dreissena; species Dreissena polymorpha. The sequence continues at coordinate 54,221,195 of NC_068365.1, forward strand.
AAAAGTTAGTTTTTACACTAACTCTATTTCTTTCTCATAAGCATCAATGGCAGCCTTGTTAGACGACGCAGTTGAGATTTTCTTGACGGCCTCTCCAGCACGAGCCTCCATCTTCTTAAGATTTCTTTTTGCAATAAGCGTTATGTTAAGAATGGTTAGGAAGTTATTTACCTTCACCGGCCTGCCCAAACTGACTTTCATTGCTAAAAATAGAATTGAAAATGATAAGAACATGAAAACGTAATAAGGCCGTAGTTACTTAATAATGACGTCACAATGTATTTTCATAGAATCCATTCGTATCATCATTACATTATTAAATAACATGAATGAGCAATCAATTGGATTTAACAACACAAATGCAAAACTAAATTTGAAAACAGAATATGATGGACACCGGAATGTTTATCTTATATATTACACGATAAACAAATATTCACTGGGAATGACACTTGGAATTTTAAGGGGTCTGAAAATGTGTAAGAAGTCCAAAAATCAATGGCAATTGTACAATGATTAAACATTGATAGAAAGGGCAGGTTGAAAAATGAAGACATGCATACCTGTTCCAAGCTTGGTATTTACGTCAAAGCATGGCATTCCCCTGATCTTGAGATGGTGCTGCTTTCCATAAGCAACACGATTGACTTTTCTACAGTCAGGGTTTTCACAAACAACGTACAAATAACCACTGAGGCCATTTTGTAGTTCGCCAACAATGTTATATATTGTCAAAGGAATGGGACTCAGATTACAAAACTGACCATATTGTAATTTGTTTAGCAAAACCTCCAGGTCAACGAGTCAATCAATCTTCTTCCATCCCCCACCCACTTCTGCTTACTCTTTTCACTGCCATTTAGCAAATGCGAATAGCTTTTACGTGAGTCATTTTCACACAAATCGCCATCGCAGAGCTCGGTAAATGAATAATTGTTATCGAACACAACGTTGTCGATCGGTGTTTGCTTCTTTTTCGATTTTGCAAATCGCTCGCTTTTATTTCGCACTTTCATTTTGCTAAGAAAATGTCAACAACCGTGACGTCATAAACACAAATATTTTATGAAACGAATTTATTTAGCTTATATTTGTATTGTATAGTTATTAAATCTTAAAGAGATAAGCAAGTTTAACTCCTAAATAAAAAAATACAAATTTATTTTGTGTATTTAGTATTATTTCCAGACTTTACCGTAGATATCGCTTATAGCCGAAACGCTTTGCGAATACGGCGATATCGACCGACTATTCCCGATCTCACTAGGCACCTACTGCCTTAATAAGTGACTGTAGTGTAACGGTTATCAATAAAGCAATAAACCGTGTAATCGCTGTCGTCTTGTAAAATCAAAGAAAATACGCGTTAACCAAAACTCGAACAGCAAAAGTCTGCGCTATTGTTAGAAAAACCACAAACTAAATATATTTTGATTATGTTTTGTTTTTATACAAAACCAGAAAGTTTCGCGTATTTGCCCAGTCCCTGTGATCTTTCCCCTGTGATCAGTTATTATTTAAAACAATTAGCTTTGCATTATTGGCAATAAATGTTGTAATAAATGTAATATGAACAAATGCAGTACTTATTTACACTAATTTACACAACAAATCACCACTATGCAAGATATCCTTAAAACAAAAATATATACATTGATCCGTAAAATAATTTCTCCTCCCATAAGCGAAAAAAAAGGCATTACATACTAGTCGCCGCACTCCAGTGCGACGCCAATAAACATCGACCACGCTCTCCCTGATGCTGTCAGGTCTCTATCCGTGTAAACCTAATAACAACCTATTGGACTAAATAAATAAATAGTTACGTTGTATATTGGGGAAAAGAATCACTTCGTTTTAAGAAGAAACGTATAAACTGTATTGATAATCATGCTCGTACATGGAATATGTATTTAAATAAAGCTTAATAATAATGAAACACCAAACCAACCCTGTAAGGAAATTAATAATTGAACCATCAGCTAGCATTTAGAAAATAGGAAATACAAACAAACACTAGTTACATGATTAAAGCTTCATTCACTACCGTGGAATGGTCAAAGCAAAGAAGTGGAGGGGGGTTAAAGTCTATGTAGGTTTATAGTCAGTGACCTTTGTTATATGTATTTTATTATATCATTAGTGCATATAATAACACTAGTTAGTGGTGTTTTTAACGAGATGAACGTGTTTCAATTTTTCTTCGAAAATATTTGGTTCCAACGTAATACGTTTACATTTACTCGTAAATTAATTGTATGCGGAATGTCTAATATATATTACTTTTATATTTGTAATGTATAAATGTGGTGTCAAGTGGGTTCTATCACGAATTATCATACCTCATTTGCGTGGACGCCACAACATGTAAGATTCCATACTTAAACTATTCAGCATACATAGTTACATTCAAGTGATACGTGAATTTAAATTTATGTTTAGGAGAGACTATTATTGTTTTTATTTTTTCTTCAAGATACCATCAGATGTTTTATAATTAGATAACTGAAAACAATACCTAGATCTAATACAATAATTATTATATTCATGTACAAGAATGAATCAGAAATATAACTTCTCGCTAATGAAATGCAAGACTGGCTTCACGTGAATAAACTTTGAAAAATTATTGATACATGCAACTTTTTAATGAAAACAATCCAACACATACAATGCATAAAAAATTACTATATACAAATAACGGCAACGTATTTAATAATACTTAGTAATCACTATTATTTGTAATCATGTTCATTGAATGTAATGTCTTAGTGAAATGTACTATTATTAAACTTAGACACGTTTATCAATGAATAAACGGCAATTTAAATCAACGTATCATTAGAACGACTTATTTGCCATGTTTAACTACAACTACTCATGTTGGTTTATAATTCGTGAATGTGTGTTTAATGGCATTTTGCCAATATAATAAAATTCTTCTGATACTATTTAGGAGATAAGACAATACCATAACATAATACAAATGATAAATACAATTTTATTTAAACAAACAAAATCATGAAATAAAATCGCGAATGTGTATGCTGATTGTAACAATTACTTAATTCATGGTTTACATAATGTTCAAAACTTACCTCATACCGTTTAAATCCATTTAGGAGGTTTATTGTAAATTTGCTTCGCTGAATGTACTTGTGCATGACAGTTCATGTCCCCAGCGCGCCCACAGCATGTAATGAATAGCATTTTAAGGCTACGTTGAATGTACTGGTTTCATGTTCGTTCTGCTTTGTAACTGTTTATCGGATTAAGATAACATTCACTCACTAGTCAGAATATGCCTTATTTCTTAAAAAAATATATTTCAGACGAGGCAACTGTACTGATTACCCAATAGGTCGAAATCCATGCAAGGTAACCTATGTATCCAAGTGGTTATCGAATATATAAATATTATTATCAATAAACTCAAATTTGTGAAAAGTTTGGATTTAATATATAACGTTGTAATATACATGGGTAACGATTGTTAATGTGTTTAAATTGTATTCAAACATACTGCGGATTTTTTTATTTTAGAAATATCAAAAACCTTGTTAAATCAGGAAATGGCAACGTTCGGCTAATGCCATCTTTTCATGAAAATTCAAACCATGACACCTTCATTTTGTTTTCTCAACAACTTTGACCCAGTGTGTTGTAATCTCTGGCTGCCGATCTGACCCATTACCCATAAACGCTGGTGTCCCTCAAGGGTCTATTTTAGGGCCTCTCCTCTTTCTCATTTATATAAATGACATAGTACGAGATATATCATATACACTGTCCAATTCGCCTATTTGCAGACGACACCACGCTATATATCATCGTCGACAACCCTGTTGATGCGGCTAATCACCTTAACACTGATCTTGCAAAAATTCATTCCTGGGCTGATAAGTGGTTGGTAACCTTCAATCCATCCAAAACCAAATCCTTAGTTATGTCTAGAAAAATCAACCGCCCAATCCATCCCCCTCTCTTTTTCAACGACTGCCAAATCACTGATGTTTCGTCTCACAAGCATCTAGGCTTAACTTTTTCTGATACATGTTCCTGGCATGACCATATTGAATCAGTCAAGAAGAAAGCATGGCAAAGACTCAATGTAATGCGAACGTTCAAGTTTACGCTCGATAGAAAGTCCCTTCTATCGATTTACACAACATTTATTAGACCAATTCTTGAATACGCTGATATAGTATGGGATAACATTAATACACAAGATGAAATAGAACTTGAGAAGATTCAACAGGAAGCAGCAAGGATAATCAGCGGGGGAACACGTTTGGCATCCTTGCAAAACCTATACAATGAAACTGCTCTCGAACCATTAAAAAATAGGAGAACAAAACATAAACTTACCCAATTCTATAAAATGTATAATTCACTAACACCTCCATACTTGTGCACACTTATCCCCTCTAGCGTGGGAGAAAGATCTGCTTATCCACTTCGTAACTCTAACAACATTCGCAGTATCCAATGCAAATCACAACTTTTTACACGATCTTTCCTACCATCAACTATAAACTTATGGAACAATTTACCGGAATCGGTGAGAACGGCTCCTTCTCTCTCTGCATTCAAAGCAAATCTTAGGCAAAGATAAGAAAATAATTCCCCAGCATTTCTACGATGGGGAGCGGACATCTAATATTCTACATGCGCGTTTACGAATGCATTGTAGCAGTTTAAATGAACATTTGTACTCAAAAAACATTGTACAAAGTCCATACTGTCAATGCGGTGCGATTGAAGACACATATCACTTTTTCTTCAATTGTCCCATTTATACAGAAAAAAGAGTTATCCTTTTTAACAATCTGTCTAGATTCTTACCCATTACTTTGCAACTTCTTCTTTTCGGTGTTAAAGACGGCTCATATGAAGTAAATTCATTAATATTCAAACATGTTCAGTCTTTCATCCGAGATAGTCATAGATTCTAAACCATTTCTATCTCAGGAACAAACCATATTCTGCTAACGATGCCCCGTTCCCGCAACTGCTTCCTTTCTTACCGCAACTTCTCTTATTCTGAAACTCTACTCTTCCACTGCTATCCCTTTCCTTCTCCACTTATTAGCTCTTATGCTATCTACATTACTCTGTTATACTTTTTGTATTATAAGTTATAGTATTTTTTACATTTCTAACCAGTATGCAATTATCTATCACTGTAATATATTGTTCGTAATTTTGACATGTCTTTAAATAGTTGTTATACGTTTGGTTGTTTACACCATTACAGCAGCGCTTCTAACTGACAGAAGAGAGACATAGTATAAGCCTCGAGCTTCCTTCTCAATTCTGTCCAATTGTATTTTACAGCCTGTATGTAGAGCAATACTGCAATTCTATCTGCCTAGCATATTGCTCAAATATAATATGTATGTTTGTATTGTATTGCTTATATGTACTTTCAATGAACTAAATAAATATTGTTTAAACCAACAACTTTGAATCCGCTTGTGCTTGGTGGGGATGAAGGATTGACCTCTGTGGCCGATCCCTTCACCCTTAGAGGATAGTCGTCTTGATGGGTTCTTTTGTGTGCTCTGTGTTTGCCTATTTAGCGTGATTGTCTGAATTTGTGTAAAGCGTATTTTAGGGAAATCTGTTGTGATATAACCTTATTTGTAAAAGCCCTCTCATAGATGGAACATCTATTTAAGGTCAACACAACTCAAAAGCCGGATTCGAAGTTACAAAAAAGAGGTATATTGTTTCGTCACGTCAGGTCCATCGTAGCAAGTCTTTCTCATTAAAAGGGGTTGAGTAGTCCGCTACTTTAAGTTATTCATGCTTAACGACCCTATTCCACTACGAAAACAAGCCCACGTTTTGCTACGATTTATCACATTTATTGAATCGGGAAGACTCGTGACAGTCTACGATTCAGTAACGATACTGGTACGATTGAGTTACGAAGAAGCGTGGGGTTCGGTTGGAGTCTTACGAATAGGTTCGCGACTTCACTACGACGGTGTAAGAATCTACTGCGACTGTACTACGATCGAGGCAGATCGGTCACGACTAAGCTAGGACTTCACCGAAAAAAACCTGTGAGGAAACACAAGTTGAGATAATTCGAAAAAGCCTCACTGATTAGAAAAACATTTTTTTTATTTTCCACAAATTATTTCAAAATATAACCTGATGTTTAGAGAGCCGCAATAACCCGCTTAATTAAAGATCTTAAATGAATAATTACATAATAGGTGGTGATCTTGCAGCACCTCTGTTATCAAAAATAATGGAATACAAATTTATAAATAACATATTTCTTAAGGTAAGGAAATTGACAGTCTTTATATCCGTCTGCGAGTTTTCTTAAAAAGAACATTATTTCACGACTGCACATTTAATGTTATAAACACTTTTTTCTCAATGAAATTGTTACACGAGATTTTTTTGTTTTGTGTTGTATGTAATCCAAAAAATGTATTTTTAAACAATAAATATCCACAATTTGTCTAAATGACTCGAGTCTGAATTAGTATGCGTATAGAGATCTGAATATCTTTGTTTATAAACAAAGTTATTTGTTTCACACTTGCTTAATTGAATAATATTATAAATTTATAATATTTTATAATAATACAATATGAAAATATGAAATTGCCTCAGGTCATACACTGGCAGTCCGCAAGGAAAAAGCGATAAGTCAATAACTGCCCGGTAATAGTCGTGCTGATTTTTCGCGGGACAATTGTCCATTCTATACACGATCGGTGAATATCATGTCTTCCTTTTGGTACTTAATATTGATTTATTATCAAATGTTCAACTTATTTTACATACATTTATTTGACGAATATTCATGACTATTATTTGTTGAAATCTAAATTGTTTTATTACCGTTTACAAACACACTACACACAAGAGGAGACAACAGTTTGTCCTGGATGAACACTTATAAAAAAAGGTCCACAATTGGCGTGAAGCTTAATTTTATATATTAGTTAGGTATTTTGTGTGATTTATGAATTGCTCCAATATGAAGAACTACACCATGGAAGGCATATTGTGTCTTATACCATCTTATTTTAGAACGACGTTCCACTAAGCATTGTTTGCTTCGAAAGTGTGTTCCATGTTATCCTGAAGTCTTTGCCTTGAACAACGAAGTTAATGGGTACATACACAAGCGTTTGTAAATTGATCGCCCTCTCCATAACATCATCTTTCAACGAAGCATAGTCAACACAGAAAAAATTAGCCTCCCTTTATAAATCCGAGACAGCATCCGCCTATTGTCTATGTTTTTATACGGTATTCAATCAATCTTGGGTCGTAGAGTGCCCCGATCAGCCATTAAAAAACCTTTCATGATTTTGCTCAAAACAAAGTGTCTTAAAGTAACGTTTATACATAAAAATAGAGATAAGAGAAACAAATCAATTCCATATAATCTAAACAGTCTTTTAGACTGCATGTAATTAAATTGTAGAAATTAATCAATATTCAGTCTTTGCACGTATACATGTATACAATTACTATAATACACAGAAGAAATAGTACAGATATACACTTTGTTTGACAAAAATTACAGATAAAATGTAGCGTGTCATAATAGGTTAGCTGTAAAGTGGTTAAACATGCATATTTTGTTAGAATAGTTACTCTACATTTCTTTAAAAAGTATATATGAATGATAATTAATAATGTTTTGTATTGAAAGAGGGATATTACTAAATTTATTAATTGGTATTGAAAGAGGGATTTTACTAACATTATTAATTGGTATTCTCAGCGAAGCGCCTTAGGTCATTCACGGGCACACCCCGCTATGGTCTGCAAGGAATATAATGAAAAGGCGCGTGGCAGGTTTCGGTACACCTCACACGCCTAAGCCACACCAGTTAAGCATGTACAAGTGTGAAATTCAAAACAAAAACATGCGTATTAAAGTTTAATTTTTAAGTTACTCAATACTGTAAAAAGGGTTAGTCAAATGTTCTTACGACCTGCATAGGTGGTATGTACCCATGACGTACACAGGTAATGGTAAGATGTTTAAACATAGTGATGAACCATACATGAGAATGGAATTCATTCAGTTAAATGAATTGAGCCAAATACTTGTTTACACAGTATGTGATTATATGATTAATAAGAACATTGATACTTAAAGTGATGAGTCAATAAAAATATATTAATATATAGATACAAACCACACAACATAAACTTTATTAGACACTTGATGACAACCCAAGCGCCGACTCTCTGCGTCCTCGCTTCTGTCAGAAGTAAACATCAGAAATCACACACATTCAACTTAAATTTAATATAACTTGTTGGGTCTTATCTCCACGGAAAACTATTGTTTCAATTTAAAAAAGCTCTAGCCTCTTAAATTTCCCATCTTTACATCTACAAACTGCTTGTCATGTGATAAACGTAAGTTTTCTTGCTCAAAATTCTATATGCCCCTAAACTTTAATAATAATTAAGCGCAGTGATAATATAGCAAAATGTATGTACAAATAAACAAGCAACGTATTAAAAACAGTTGTTTCAAAAAGGTTGATTATCCAATATTACATTAATGTGTTTGTCAGAACAGTTAAAAAATAAATGCTACTTAATATATACAATTGTACTCCGAGTAATGTACACTGGTTTGCTTGCACAAGGAAGAGAATAATATTAAAATATATAATCAAAGTTTAAATCTTACGAATATTATATGACCAATTTTAAAACGGCCTGAGGGTATTTGGCTCGAGGGTCATAATGTGGTTAGGGCCGATTATAGACGTCCGGCCTAGATGTTCATTGTGTTATCGTATATATTACATATCATACTATTTTGTTTCTTCACTTAAATTTATTTCAGAACCCGCTTTCCGTACTTTTCATCCGATTGATTACGAAATTTATGACGTATCTCATGTGACGTAATTTCTGTGACGAAACACACCAGTTTTAGCTAGACCGTAGATATTAGGGACAGCAATTCGGAAATTAAGAGGTTTTATTAAACAGTTAAATACTTTTTAAGCATCGAACGAATCCAAAACGTATTTGCATTGTGCGTTTGTCATGCATAGTTGGAAGCTCCGATAGGAATAAAAATATTGCAATCGCTCCGACAAGTCATTCGATTTCGTAAACTAGTTTTTGGTAAACAGTTGTTAGCATTCGATACAATCTTTGAAAGATGGGATTTGAAAGCAATTGAGAAAAACGGATGGTATAACAGAAAACGGAATAGCGCATCGTTGTTATGTTTTTATTATAATCATCGGATTAAATTGTCATCGAAGTGTGTCTTTTACTATAGATTGTGCTGTTTGATGAATCCTGATAAAGCTCAAATAGACTTGATGGAGGCATCGATCTTATGTACAGAAGTGTTTCAGTTGTAATCGATATTTGTATTATCCAAATTGATTGCTACGTGGCACTATACTGTTCGATTCTTTTGATTGTATTGATCACCGTCGGCTAAGACTGAATGTGGACGCCATTTTGTTCAGTTGAATCCGCGTGATCCGATTTTTTTTTCAGATATGAAAAATCAGCCCGGCTAAGAAGGCCGATATTATTTATATTAGCCCGCTAAATAACAATAACGGCCCGCTTACGACGTCATTTTGTTAATATTTATAGCAACGGTATGTAATATGAGGTAATTACATTCATCACAAAATACGTATGTTTGTACTATCTACGTCTAAACATTAAAAATCTAAATAAAGAACATAGTTATATGTTCCATCATTTACAATATATAACATGTATGAACTCATTACGTTTGCATATATATCATACAACCCGCATCATCAGAACTGGAATAGTGAGTAGTACACACTAAAAGTGTATAGATCTAACTATTCATACATTTCGATTGATTAATGCCTATTTATGTCAATTGTAACAGTTGCACCAAATACATAACTGTAACTGAACAATTTCATCGTTGAAAGAAATTACATTTGTATACACATTCGACATTTTATATCAGTTTTATATCGCCGCTAACGATATTCCTTCCGTTGTCACTAAATACCTTCTTCGGGATCACAGGTCGGTTTGTAAACCGACGCTGCAACAAACTACTATGGTGTCAGACTATGAGGAACTTCCATGTGACTTGCGCGTGTAGTTAGACTCATAAATATGCATCCGTATCTCTGCAAGTGTGATCGGCCATGTTTCACTTTCAGCCGTCCAATGAAGTCAACTCCTCCCGGGGGTGGGTAACTTCCTATATACGGGTATATAGGAGTGTGCCGAAAATATGTGGTGTGTGTTTCGACTAAAATTATAGATATGGGTATGTTTTTGAGCATCTAAGTATAGTTATGGGTATTGAGATCAGAAATTTGCTTTTACATAAATGCATATAGATTTGAAAGTATCAGTATCAAAATGGGTATGATAAATTTCATTCTTGTATGTAAATTTACAAATAAACATATAATAGCAAATTCAATAAGTATACTGTATTGATATGATAAAGATTAAAATTCTAGTATGAAATGTGTCCACTTTATCAAATTCTAGTATTGAAATGGGCCCAGTTTATCAAAATGCTTGTATTGAAATGGGTCCACTTTCTCAATGGTATCGTTTACAAATGGGTCTGCTTTTTCAAAAATCTTGTATCAAAATGGGTGTACTTTATCAGAATTCCGGTATAAAAATGGGTCACATTTCGGAAGTCTCAGTGGGACACCCCTACCCTAAAATTTGGAAAGTTATCCCCCCCCCCGGGCAACTCCTACAGTAGTAAATGGTGGATTACGTCTGTTCCGGGATTACCGAACCCATCTGTTGATTAAGTAGAGGACTGTGGTGCTTTTTACAGACGGAGCAGTCCTTAATTATACTTTTTACTGTACCTGGACCGCGTAAAAATCTAAACTTTTTTCTCGCGAAGAAGCGATCACCTGCTGAACACCGACGTGACCATTTAGCTTGTGATAATAACAAATGATGAGCCTAGTAATGTGCTGCTTACTAGGGAGGACACAGGGGTAATTGTCAGCGTTTAACTGCTGTTGTCTGACCCCTACCCGGATGTACCCGTTATGCAGCACCGGATATAACGCAGCTAACTGACTGTCGGTTTTGACAGGATTATCCATGTTCATAGGTGTGGGTTCGTCTGCGAAATTTGTCCTCTGCACATATTGTAGTATTGCCCGTGTGGCATTACGGACATCAGTTAAGTTTAAGTCGGAAGTTCGTACTTCTACGTTGTGGTTGAGGTAGCGTTTTCTGCAATATGACTTGGACCTGTATAGCAATGCAATAACCCGTTGTAACTTTATCCAGTTTGAGTAGCGAATTATCAACGCATCCATTCCTAATACAGTCGGTGTATGGTTGATGAAAGCTTCTGTCTGCAACTCAATGTCATCTCCGCTCACGTCGTGCACTGTGGGGCATACCTACCAGGAAGACGGATCACGACGCATAAACGCAGGGCCATTACACCATTTCTTAAGCCCATCTGTATCTTTGGCGTCAATTCCCTTAAAAGCAATGTGAGCGGAATTCGAACAGGAGTCAACATGGCGCCCTCGTTGTATTGAACTTATTTCATATATGATACTAAGCCGGTTACCAACGAATGTCGCGAATCATTTGGACACATATCTGATGTATCCAAGTACTATTGTCGAATCAATACAGTATACTGTATAATCAATCCTCAAATCAAGTAAACTTGAGATCATCGAACTCAACCGAAATGTAGTTACAGTCCTTGACAGCTCAAGGCGTGGTATTGACATCTGCTTAATAGGCAACATGTCATGCTTTGCCGATGTCAAGGGCAAATGCAACACAGTCGTATTCGTCTACTTAACGTAGGTATGCGCATGCGTCATAGCCCAACTTGGAGCCGTCACTGAAGACCAGGAGTTTCATGACGTTTTCCAGATGTTGTAGATTTTAATGCCACCGCCGCCACTCGTTACCGAATATCTGCGGCGTGACATCATCCTTACCAATTTTCTCTTTGCAAAGGCTTTGCAAACTTGCCTTTGTTCGCAACGTTACCGGAGAAATCAATCCTGGAGTGTCGTTTATCGAACTATAGAAAGCATACCTCTTCTTGTGACAGGCTGTCCTCATATTTCAAATTGAAATTAAGCGTATCATCGTTCACATTCAATAAAACACTCATTGCTCGATCGTTTGGTAGAGATTCCCCGAGTTCAAGTTTGACGACTGTATAGCGTCAAGAACCTTCCTACTGTTGTTCAGCCACTTGGTCAACCGGAAGCCACCACGTTTCATAAGGGGCTGCAACTCTGTAGCAAGTTAAACAGCTGCCTCTTCTGATCCTACGGACTTTAAACAGTCATCGACATAGAAATTTCAGTCTACATGTTGATATCAGTTTTTAATCATTCATTTCAGCGTTGTCTGATGCAATTCGTTTTAACGCATATGCCGCGGAGCTCGGCGACGACGTCGCCCCAAACACTTGAACTTGCATTGCAGTATGTCTTGAGATTTTGTCATGTAACCACCAGGCCACCATTGAAAGCGAAGAGCATCAGAGTCTGTGTCACATACGAGAACCTGGTAATACATATCATCTATATCTGCCATTATAGCCACATTCTCTTGTCGGAAGCGTATCAGCACGCCAACTAGACTATATGTTAAGTCAGCCACTTGTCGCAATTTACTGTTTAGTGACACACCCTTGAATTTTGCAGCACAATCAAATATAACCGTACTTTCTCGGATTTGTTGGCATTGGTACCATATACAATCTGTTTTCTCGCCATGCGGCATTTCTTTCGCATAGCCCTTTTCGATGTAATCGCAAACATTCGCGGTATATTATTTTCTCGTGAAGCAAAGGCCCCCGCGAGAGTTTCTTCTTGAGTTGTTGTAAACGAATATGTACCAGCTCAATATTGGTTGGCATGGACAAGAGAGTCCCATCACGTAATGTCCGTCATCATGCACAAGTGAGGATTCCTTGATGGTGATAGCATTCATACCTTTTATCTACATTGAAGGTTTATCACAATGCATTACATCGTTGAAATCTGCGGTCCATATTCTTGCTAATGTTTGTTTAAAATGACGTCACTAGACTCTCCAAAGTGAATGTTGACGTCATTAAAGCTGTCTTCTGCTAGAAGTGGCCCTTTGTTTGCCCATCCGAGTCTCCCGCTCGGACATTTCTGGGAATGTGCGCTTTTGGTGTGTCTGTACCAAGGAGCAGCATTACGTCCCTCGACATCAGGCGAGAAATGAGAAAATCGACTAGGTGGGGAAACTGACTGATACTCTCTGCAGTAGCGGCGTCTCTGGCGTTCGCTAGGAGTCTCTTTACAGACGAGACCTTCTTTAATTTCAGTACGCCACTTCCTGAAGTTTACTAAACACGGATATTTACTTGTTCCGGAAACGGAACTTCCAGGAAAGCTTACTGTCGATATATTGACTAGTTTCCCTAGCTGTCCCAGCTTTTTCAAAAGCCCCTCATCGCACAACGATTTTAATGCCCACCATCTATTAGAGCGTACGTAGCGCATGTATTGCCGTTCATTCCTATAAATTTCACATAGATGATACCCAAACAAGCCTTTAACCCAAACAAGCCTTTAGCAACATATCGTTCCTATATGCGCAATTAACGGACGGCCTTGAAAACAGTGCGGTCGGACTCGGGAGTTACCCAACAATGTAATAATGAATGGTGTTTACCTTGACACTCAATAACATTGCATTGTTTGTGCATTTTACAACTACCAGACATGTGTTTTCCTTTAAAGTAACATTACTACTCAAAATCAACGAAAAATTCGTACAATATTTCGTAAAATAAAGCTAAACAGTTAAAAATCATTGTTCCTTATGGCAATTGCCGAAATTTCAACGCCAGATGTGGTGTGGTAAAATAGATGTTTGTGGATACAAAATGCTCGTTTTCATTATGGTTTTAACATGGTACCATTTTAGTGTTCGTGTGTCGTATGAATAGATATATTCGCAACAAATTAAAATGGAATTTATTGTGGTCACAAATAAATAAAAACGAGCATTTTGTATCTACAAAAATCTATGTAATCATACAACATCTAGCGTTGAAATTGTGGCTATTGCTATAAGGAACACTGATTGTAAAAGGGGCCTTTTCACAGATTTTGGCATGTTTTGAAGTTTGTCATTAAATGCTTTATATTGACGAATGTAAACATTAAATTTTAAAAGCTCCAGTAAAAAATCAAAACTAAATTTTAAAAAAGGAAAAATAAAGGTAGCCCGCAGCAGGGCTCGAACCAGTGACCCCCGGCATCCTTAAGTAAAAACGCATAAGCCAACTGAGCTATCCTGCCAAGCATACATAGGATGCGTATTTTATACGTTATATAAGCAATCTTCGTAGTTTCACAAATTTAAACGACTACAACAGGACTCTCCAAATTATTTAATCGTTTCGCGTTGCAACGCTTTATAATTTTTAGGTTTTTAAATCATCAAAAGATGCATATAATGGCTATATTAGACCATGGCAAATGTTCAGTAATACTGTTTCCTCACAAATATCATAACTAAACCGAAAATTTGCGAATCTTAAACAACTTTTGTCAATTTTGTCAATTTTACAAACAGTGAAAAGATCCCTTTAAGGTGTTAACTTTATTTTACGAAATACTTTACGAAATTTTCGTTGCTTTTGAGCGTTATAGAGACTTTGATACAATGGCAACATAGTTTCCATTTGGCAACAAACTTCGACCTCTTACTTAATGGCATGGCAATAAATGCTTTACACTCACCCAAGTGTTTACATTTATCAGAAAAACCAATGCATGTGCGCTCAAATTGTGCACACTCGCTACCCGTAAGCGTTGTAAGAGTGCTGACCTTTGTCTTTACAAAGCTGTCATACTTTACGTGTGTAGCATGACCACTACTACTAGGTTGTCTCTAACAATATATCAATATCATAAGCGTAAATTGAACTAGCAGTCTAAGGCATTTGATCACAAAATAAACTTTATCAGAAAAATTTGGCTCTCTGTCTGATTTAACATTTATGTCCTGTGCTATTTAAACCCATTTTGTTTTCATATGCATGGGCAAACGTCGAACAATGCGTCTAAGGTTTTCTGAATTGTCAAAAGGTGAAACCTAGTTTAGTAAGAGTAATCTCACAATTGTGCATGTCCAACGCTAGCCTTGATAGTGTATCAACATTTGAGGCCTTAATACGAGGTCCATGCATATGCTTATCGATGTAAGACCTCGAAATGGCATGTGGTTTGCCGCAACGAGATTGCAAAATATCTCTCGCACGTCTAAATCCTTCAGTAGGTTCTTACAAAACACAATCTTCAATACAACATTTGGCCTCACCCACACAGTATTGTACAAGGTAGCTCAATCTAAGCATATTATTACACATTTTACATTCGGCATTTGTCTCAAAATTCTTAATGAACTTGCAATTATCAATAAATATGCCACTAAATGCCAACAGTTCAGGTTAAGGCAAATTAAAGCCTTCTTGTTATGTATTAGCCAGGCTATAAAATGCACTGTCTATGTTATGCGTTGAAACCTTGCCGTTGACGTCGCAAGCAGAGTTTACCGCAAGTGCTTAGTTGTCGTAGAATGCGTAGAAAGTCGGAAACATCTTTTCTTCCGGTCGATGAAACGCCTGTCCGTCCACCGTCTGCGTGGCCGTCAGGCCGCAGATACTCGGTTGCAGATCTCGGTGCCGGACTGGATACGTAAATCACGGCACGGTCCTCATCGTCTGCCTCCCTCCACACGGATTTCTCTAGGACCGCTTCCCCCAGCTCGCACTGCGTGTCGAACAGCTGCTGCTTCAATTCAAGCTCCTTTATCTGGATATCTGCGGCTAACTCAAGTTCATGCATCTCCTGGATTTCCTTGAGCTTATGCTCGAGTACTAAGAATTGAGCTTTCGCTTTCCGGAGTTCCGATATGGTTGACACTGACGACGACAAACTTATCCGGCTTGCCACGGAACACTTGTCATCGTCTTCCGGTGTTTTCTCGGCAGTTGCTGTCCACTGGGAAAACCGCTCCCGAAGTTCAAAAAAAATTGTGTAGGCAATTCTCATATGTCAGTTCCAAATTTTCAGAAACATACGACACTTATCACAAATCTTAACACTGGAGATGCGCAATTTTGAACTGTTCAAATCTCTTGCAGAGTTTCTGTTATAAACCTTTCACGCGATCGGTGTCATCACGCGACATAATGTTTTTTCAGGTTCGTTGTATAATTTCGACATCAACAGACAGACAGACATACAGACAGTTTATTCAGACTTATACATAAGCACATCGTCTTTATTCACAAATATACACATTCTTTTCTGTCACGTAAATAGGTATAACAACATTACACTACATAACATAACATAAATGGTCATTTAAGGATACAAATATAAATAAAAACAATGAATTGCAAGAATACGTAAATTCCATCAAAGCGGTAATGACATTTTTAAACATACCATAACATAAATGGTCATTTAAGAATACAAAAATAAATAAACACAATCACTTGCAATAATACGTAAATTCCATCAAAGCGGTAATGAATGTTTTAAACAACATTATTTAGAATTGTATTTCTTATAGCATATATTTACATACATTTGAAATAACCGATTTGTCACATGAAACTAATAACTTGTTGTATTTATATACAGATGGGTTTATATAAAATTTACGGCTTATATATTTTTTCCTTAAATCAGTGTAACATCGGCATATACATATACAATGGTATTCATCTTCTAAGTCCAATTCATTACAACATAAACAATAACGTTCATTTCGTGGTATGTTATTTTGGGCGTAGCTCCCAGTTTGGATTCTCAAAGGATGTACAGAGACTCTTAATCTTACAAAAAATAGTCGCTGTCGTCTAGGAAGTAAATCTAAATATATTTCATAACCCGAACCGCTTTTAAAAACTTTATAATTATCTAATACAGTACTATTATTCATTTTACCGTACCATTCTTGTTTCAAATTGTCAACAAGTCTAGTTTGAACACGCCAATAAAATTATAAACCTGTACAAGGTTTGGATTTTCAAAAACATAACCAAATCCAAAATTATTTAACATATTCTTGACATTTGAGACCCAGTTTGTATAAACTTTATTACAATCGCTCAAGGCTTGTTTTTACACAGTGTGCATTATGATATTATCCTTGTTCAGAACTTTAAACCAATATTTAATAATCTTAACACACCTGTTTGCATACAATGGATATCTACCCAATTCTCCATAAACAGCAACACTACATGTATTTATTTTCACTTGTAGCATGCGTTTGCAAAATTTCAAATGTATACGTTCTAAATCATCGGACTTCGTGAAACCCCATACTTCTGAAGCATAATTTAATATATATAGAACCAACAAATGAGTCAAACTACTGGCAAAATAATTTTGGTTTTATGTCAAATTCATTGCATTTCGACAATAATGTATTCATGGCCTTAAGGGTTTTACCAACCAAATGCTCCTGGTTTAGTTTAAAACTTCAAGTATAATTCAACACTGTGCCTAAATAGTTAAAGTTATCAACAACTTCAATAACATTACCATTATATACCCATTTTTCGTTTTCTTTTAATCCACCTTTCTTCCGAAATACCATTATTTTCGTTTTTGCAGTATTCACATTTAACCCCCAAGAATTGCAATATACGTATAAGTTATCTAAATGTGTTTGAACTTCAGCAGGTGACTTGCCTAAAATAGCCATGCCATCAGCAAATAATAGTAAAATCAACACAATATCATATATATTCAAACCAGAGTTAATGTTGCCTTGAAGGTAAAGCTCAAGATCCTCAACGAATATAGAAAACTAAATCGGGGACATTACCTCCCCTTGCCTCAGTCCAACCGCATAACTAAAATAATCTGAATAAGATGAACATGATTTAACACGTGACTTAACATTTGCATACATATCCTTCACTATTCTAAGCAATTTACCTTTTATACCAGACTTAAACATTTTCAATTATAACACATTGCGGTATATATTATCAAAACATTTTAGCATATCTACGTATACATGTTTAACATACAAACGTTTACTTTCATTTAAATAATTTTGTACAATCGACATTAATATATAAATAGCATCAACAGTTGAATAACATTTCCTATATCCGAACTGCTCATCCGAAATAACAGTGTTTTCATTGCAAAACGTTTCAATGCGCTTCTTTAAAATCGTGGTAAATAATTTGAAAAACAACTAACTAAAGTAATCCCTCTATAATTATAAAGATCATTAACAGCACCTTTTTATGCAAAGTGATTATTTACCCTTCTGCCCACTTATCAGGGAAAAATCAAAAATACCGTAAACACATCAAACAAATGGGTTGATAAAATATCACTGCATCCAATAAAATATTCGTTCAAAATACAATCACTCCCCGATGATTAATTACGTTTTAAATGTTTTATTGCACAGTTAACTTCCTCGACAGATATAGGCAGATCAACGCCATTTGCGTCGACCATTTGCTTTTGCTGTCAACTAAATCAAATTCAATGTTCTTAGACGTTGTTCTTTTTCTTCCTGTAGTGCATGCACATTTACATCAGTAACTAACTGTATATAACTGTACACCGATGTGCCTATCATTTAACTATCTGTATCATGAACCAACAAGGGAGTCAACACGTGATGTCACAAATCGGCAATAAACAAAAAAAAGTGGTACTTGATTATCTCGCTTCACGCGGGTCTAAATAACGTTTAAAAGCTCTTTTCTGATTGGATTAAACATCCGAAATCATCCAAGTCGAAATATTTATCTTTCAAAACATTCAATGCCATGCCGCATGCAAGCTATTTAGAAAAAAAAGTCGTTAACAAAAAAGTTTGTTATGTTTTTTTTCACGGTCATAGACAGTATTCCTGGCTGAAAACAATGAGATATTACATTTAAATCATTAATGTATTTGTATTTAGCAGGAAAGTTATAGAATATTTGAGTAGAACATAAAAGTTTTGATTCAAACTTGTGTCTACTATAATTTAACGAGTGGTTACGGAAATTACAGATTGTACAGATGTATCGGCAGACATATGCCGAACGACAGAATTGCTTTTATATTTAATGTTTATCAGCCTTTAACTCACCAATTTATCAACTGCGAATCAAAATCATTATTTTATCAATCAGTAATAGTCAGTAACATCACAATTTTCGGGCGCAACCATCGTGTTTTGCGGAAACCCGACATATTGTTTTACGGAGATCGTTTATCGGTAATTTCCGTAACCACGTGGGCAATTTTAGCTGACAAGTTTTCGTTTCTAATGCTCTCCTCATTCACTCTACCAAGAAATTATGTATACCATTACACAAATGAATAAAAAGAAATATGTCCTTGATTTTGGCGAGGAACTCTGTCTATAAATGCTTATAAATACGCCTTAAGGATCAAATTATGTGCATAAAATATTGAACAATAAAATGGCATTTCCGTTTCTTCTTCTATGCATTAGTTTCATTAATCCCTTTATCTCGGTCACTCCATTATATTGGAAATTATAACCAATATCTTATAAAACTTGTATTACTTATTTTTATCTTGAAATTTCTATTATATAAATGTTGAGTTTTGTGTGTGGTTTTTTATAACAGTCATCAATTTTATAAATACATTGTAGTTTGAAAAACATTTAGGCAAAGATTACGCATTTAAAGGGACTGTCAACCACGACGACAAAGAAAAGGAAAGTTGTAAAATACATTTTTTTTACAATAATTAGTTTAGTTTTTTAAAGATTAAAATATCACGACAGGTATATTATATTACTTGAAAAAAGTTGTTAAGTTTTCATATTTTCAGTATATTTGGTAATACATTTTACTGGGTATGTCTACCAGGTAACTACCAGTTAACTATAAATAACGCAAGTAGATTGATTTTCATCGTCACGTGGTACACCCAGGCATAAAATTGTGCATGCGTAGTGAATTGTATATATTTTATATATAAAATGATGAATCTACTTGCGTTATTGATAGTGTGTATATCGATATTTCACCTATTTTCGCGATGTACTTTCGATTTCACTTGGCGAAATTTTATTACCGAATATACTGAAAATATGAACTTTTTTCAAGTAATGTAATATACCAGTCGTGCTATTTTAATCAATATAAACTAACCATTGTAAACAAATACGGTATTTTAGAACTTTTATTTTTTCGTCATTCGTGGTTGACAGCCCCTTTAATATAAAATGTAAATAATTTAGAAAATATTCACTTTTAATCAGTTTGTTGGTTTTATCAGTCAATATCACTTCATTTAATTATTTAAAGTTATAACAAACATTTCATGTTTTCCGATAAAATGATTCATGACACATATAACAGATTCATGGGAAGATATGAAGAAGTAAGGGTTGCTAGGTTGCCCGCCTAGAATGGTCATGTTAGTATGGAAGTTCTTGATATTAACATTCATTAGCCTTTGTGTGCTGTTAAGACATGAGATATTTAATGAAATGTCTCAAATTGTGGGAAATGTTTTCATTTAGGAAATGAAATACAACATAACTCTAATGTGGCTGAGAAGAACTTGTGGCTGAATAAAAAGGGAAAGAGGCCATTTGCTTGTTGAAAGAAATAATGTCAACATCATTTGTATGAATTTTCTGATTTTTAGTGAATAGGGGAGATACATTTTCAAGAATAAACAATATAAGTATACATGTTTTGGTAAAGTTGTGCATGTCATCAAGTAATATCATAGTACCAGTTTTGGGTTAAAAAACACTAATAACCTATTCAAACAAACATAAAATGCTTTATTAGACCCTAGATATAAACTTTGCACCCATTTGTCATCAAAAACTTATGTTTTAAAAAAAGTATTTTCATGCTACTCATGGTACCAGTTTTTTTGTTAGAAAATTAATTACATTATTTTAAATTTCGTAACCCCTTGTTGTCAAAAAATTCATAACAATATAATTTTTCAATGAAATCCATTAAAACAAAAAGAAAATGCCTTTTTAACCTAAAAGAGTATTCCTGCAAGCATTTTACATCATTCATTTATGTTTGAAAAAAATCTTTGGTTTATGCTACTATCTGCAGGGTACACGAATATGTATAACTAAGCATAACCTATTTTCATGCAAAAGATACCATTATTTCACTTACAAACATTCCTTTATCATAGACTATTAAAATATATTAATGATTAAATGTTATTCAAAGAAAACCCTTATTTTATAAAAATTGATGGCTGGAAGTGTACTTAAGCAATGATCAGAAAAAATAATATTCATAGAAATACATTTCATGATAATTCATTACGCGACACCACATCAATCAATAGTAATATTTAAATATCTTAACTACAAATTTCATATTTCGTGTTATCCATGAATTAAAAAAATAAATGAAACGCAACATATTAATCGATTTGTTTCAATATTTGAAAAAATGTGTGTTTTTTTAGTGTGAGGGGAACGTTTGTTCAGATATTTCACTGCAATTGTTCGGGGACACACATGCTATGTTTGTTTCGTAGCCGAACATTTCATTGTCATCTGAGGGTTCAGATATGCAACTGGAAAGTCTCAGGGTCGCGCATGACTTTGTCATATGAGGGCAACGATCGATAACTCGCGTGCGGAACGCGGGGTGTCCTTTTCTGTGCACAACTCAACTCAGACTATGCAGGCGGTGGGCGCGCTGTGTTCTCGACAAGTCTCCAGTCTACGAGTGGTCCTTCCGATTCAGGACGAGCGTTTTCTCTAAAGTTCTGGCCGCTAAATGTAGCATGATTTGTCCTCATACCTACACGCTGCGCATCATCGTTTCGTAATGAGTTGTGCATACCCAATCCAATATTTCGTCCAGGTTCATAACTAACGCATTCGGTATGTAGGCATTCTGAATTCCCCACTGGGTGTTGAGTGTTTATGGCTATTGGCAAACCAGTGTTTTGGTAAATAACGGTATTTGCAAAATTTCCGGTTGACACTATCCATCCCCGATTTCCATCATTGTCTCCTCTTTTGTACCAACTTTTGTACCAACAGTAACAGAAACAACATAGGTTTGCTACGGCAGCACCAACCAACAGTGTTATAACTATTACAATTGAAATACTATTAGTATCCGTCATCATCAGTCATTGATTCTTAAATAAATGGTTATATTTTTCTATTTTCGACTTGTCTGCACTGCAAAAATACAATTATATGATGTCCAGATATTTTTTAGGCAAATCTTAGTTTCCAAGCGTTAATTGTCTTTGAATATTGAAGGTCACAAATTAAGGGACATTTTTAATCAATGTTTTTCCATAAACGAAACATAAACTTCACATTCAATGTTTATAAATACACGAACATCAAATGCAGCAAGTCATTCTAACAATCAATGTTATTAATCGAAACTTGTGCAAGAAAGCCAGCGGCCAAATCCATTCGTGTTGTCGGTCTTTTAAACACAATATGTCTTCCCAGCATCTTGATAGTGCTCACATATCTTGATTATTGTTTGAATTAAAATCTGAAAATGAAAATAAGAATACGGCAAAAACAAGAATGAAATAGACGTGGTGTTTTTTATACACATACTGTGACTACTTAAACTTGATCGTCTCACCAAACATCGCTACCAAATATCAATACCTATATCACTTTGAACCGTCCGTGCACACTCATGCATGTATTAAAAAGTATGAAATATAGAACATCGAATCTTACGTTAAATTAGCATTTTCCTTGAAAAGTGACATTGTACAGCATTGAAGAATACGATGTTTACGGTTTACGTGTTAGGTGCATATTTAACTGCAGAATAAACAATGTAATACTTTGCTTTTTTTCTTTTTTTATCGTTCAGATTTTTGCTAATTCGTGGATTGCTTACCAGGCGTATGGTTTATATCCGTCGTGACCACACATGGGACGATTTCCGAAGTGAACATAAGAACAGGTCCGAAAGATAGGTCTCTAAAATGCAACGACTAGAAATGCACAACACAGAAGGTAAATTGCAGTCTGTAAATATGATGTTTTATGATGTTTTATTTTTTACGTATATTTGATATTTTTTAAATACATTGTTACGAATCACACATGCAGATGATGTAACAAAAAGATAATGTGTGGCGTTAAATAGAATGTAAACAACAAAATAAAGAGACAACGCGATCAATGTCTGATAATGAGTTGTGTAATGTGCTTATTATGTTGTTAACGTTACAAATACATAATGCATCATGAAATATAAATATTTATTTGAATAACTTTAATTGTGATAAGTGACGTATTAATTTAAATTTATGTATAAACATGTATGTCGTTGAAAGTCAGTGAGAGTATTGAAATGTTTATTAAATATTTAAGAATGGCAGTAAATTTGTATCAGACATAACTTTTCAATATCAGGTTTGTCAAGGAAAAGAAAAACCGGCGTATTTCATTTATTTATTTTTTATTTCATATATTTTTTTATGATTTAATGGCAAATGCATAACACCACATGCTAACAGATGCTATACGATAGCTTTGAACCCAATGCTATTTCAGTCTACAAGCCACAAAAAGCAATTAACGGCCACCGGAAAACTTTGCGAAACGGACATTTTGTAAAATTCAGTACTTTGTCCTTTAATATATTCATATTGTTAGATAAAGTTTGCGAAAAACACTTCCTTTCGATATGTTTATGATGTTTTTTTAACATTTTCATGTACGTCATTATTTGTTTAATAGCCTTGTCCAAGGGATTTTTACTTTTACCCATTTTTTCCCCATATAAAAATGGTATTTTTTATTTAAAAGAAAATTTAACGTCACTCAGCACAAATACTTAACAATATTTAAAATAGAAAACAAAGCATACACGAACGTATATTTGTTTTCTAGAACCCCATACAGAAAGTACGAAAAAATACCGAGGGGAAAAATGAAAAATCTCTTTGAAAATTACAAAAACCTTGAAAAATGCAAAACTTTCATGGGAAAAACAACTTTGATCATACATTATATATTAAAAGAAGTATATATTTGAAACCACAAATAATAAATACAAAATAAGACTTTAATCGGATACTTTATCTCAAGGATGCAGATCTCAAAGAAAAAGGCTTTTTAAGTTTGCGAAATTTAGGTGGCCGTTAAATGACAAGTTTTATAATATTTATGTAAGCCTAAACTGTTATAAACACCCAATGCTAATGTGGCAAATTTTACTGAAATGAAGATTTAATTCTTCGAATTAATGTAGCACGATTAAATGATCCTTATGAATTTCAAAATGTGTTAAATCATGAAAATAATCAGCTTTAATTTAGTATTATTATTCGCGTATATCTCAACTTTAGGACAGACAGACAGACAGACAATTTTATTGGTGAATACAATAAGTACATAGCCATTTAAACATAATACATATTTCAATTAAATAGCATGTCAAGGAAATGTGATTGACATAAATTAGTTTACATACGGAGAATGTTCTTAACATATTCGATGTGAACTTGATATTTGGAATCTTACTTTTACTGAAACAATAGATATTGAGTTAAGTATTATAACTTCTATAACATTTAACCGTTCCTATTAAGAGCGACAAATGAAGACAATACCAAATAGATATTAAATTAATTATAATAATTACTGCAAATAACATTTAAGTATTCCTATATAAAGATACTTACAACAACGACAATACAAAATATGTATTCAATTAATTATAATAACTACTGATAGATATTTACTTATTATAATAATTACTAAAAATGACATTTAAGTATTCCTATATAAAGATATTTACAACAGCGACAATACAAAATAGGTATTCAATAATCATATTAACTATTGATTAATAATAACATTTACGCATTCCTTTAAGAAGATACAAACAGCCATGATACAATTAACATACAATAAACATGAATTGACAATATCCGTGGCATTCAATAGCAGAGATTATATTAAACAACACAAATTGAAAAAAAACGCTTAAGATTAATATCAACCAAAAGTGTTACTGATTCATATTCATTAAGTCGGTTCTATGCTTACTTGCAAAATATATATACTTAGACAGCCCTAAAAGTTCAGATTGGTTTGTGGTCTTGATAAGCTGGATGAATTTAAACATACTGGGCCTATTATAATAATACCTTTTCAAAAAGCTGCGGCGTAGTTCTGTATAACAATTATAAATAATGATGAAGTGGAATTCATCCTCAATATCACGGCTGTTGCACAATAAGCATGTCCTCTCCTCTCTTGGGAGTCTATCAGTAACCATATCGACCCGTTTCTATCCTTAAACCATGCGATGATAATCGGAGGCGAGAAAACGCGCGGCGGTAAGTCTTATTAAATAGCTTATCGAGATAAAGTGCTGGTTCAAACGAATCAGTTAAATGTATATAAAGATGGTTTAATAAAGCACTCGAGTTAATGTCGCCTCTAAGTTTCTGTAGAAAACAGTCAATTGTTCTACGTTTAAATATTTGCACAAATTCGTTGAGGCTATATTTAAAGGGATTTGCCCAAACGTCGCTTAAACCATATTCATTTAAAAGTGTGTGAAGCCTCGAGGCTCATGACTTGTATCCTTTCTCATGTAAATCTAGTGATGTATAATATGCTGTTTTAATTACTGCATTTTCTGAATATAGAATATGTAACCAGAATTTTATTATTTTGACATACTGTTGAATATATATTGGGTACCGTCCTAATTCTGAATAACCAGCTGCAGTACAAGTACTTTGTTTTACACCTAAAACTGATTTGCAGTATTTCAGGTGTACCCGTTCGATATCATTTGATTTACAAAAACCCCAAACCGCACACGAATAATTTAATGTCGCAGACACAAAGGCGTCAAATAACTGCAAAGCAATACGAGGGGTGACATCATATTTATTCACATTTAATAACAAAACGTGTTGTGCCTTTACTGCCTTTTCGACCACATGCTGACTATTTAGCTGAAAACCTCCAGTGTTATTTAATACGACTCCAAGATAGTTGAAATTATCCACATTTTGTAATTCTATGTTATTGTAAGACCATTTTTCTGTATTGTTCATGGGACCACGTTTTCTGAAGACCATAGTTTTAGTTTTAGTTTTTTCGGTATTTACTTCTAGACCCCATTTTTCACAATAAGTAAATAAATTTGTAAGACTTGTTTGTAACTCATCACCTGACTAGCTTATCAAGACCATGTCATCGGCAAAGAGTAAAATGACAAACGACATATCAAATAAGTTGAGATCGAAATCGCCTTCAGTATCCTGTTTAATAAACGATTCAATGTCTTTCAAAAATAATTCAAATTGGGTCGGCGAGTTGTTTTGCCCTTGTCTTCATCCGACGGATATATCAAAGAAATCGGAAAGCGTATTACAGTGCTTTATGCATGATTTTACTGTACAATACATGTCTTTAAAAATAGATAAAAGTTTGCCGTCTAGACCCATATTAAAAAGTTTAAACCATAAAGCATTACGATAAACGGAGTCAAAGGCTTTCTTTAGGTCAATAAATGCGCAATACAGGCGTGACTCTTTTGATAATATATATTCAACTAAAGACTGTAATGTAAAACTGGCGTCGACAGTGCTAACACCGGACCGAAAACCAAACTGTACATCAGTTTGTATCTTATTTTCTTCAGCCCCATTTTCGACACGCTTTGTAAGTACGCCAGTAAACAGTTTACCGAAATTGCTAAGCAAAGTTATCCCCCTGTAATTGTTAGGGTTGTTTTTGTCCCCTTTCTTATGAAGTGGCACGATATAACCATATGACCAGGCTTTCGGAAAATGACCCGAATCGAAAATCTTTAGGCGCTTCAGATTTAATTAGTGGGAGCTGTAATTATGTGATCCCGCTTAGAAATTTTGTAGCGAGTATAGTCGAGCTATAGAGCGAATATTAATACGAAATAAACGCAAATTATTGTCTTGCTGATATGGCTGGAACGTGAGCGACATTTAAGAAAAAGGTTCCTGTCTCGACATGGATATGCCTATCTTGATAGTCACGTGATTACTATCTGCTATAAAAACAAAACAAGAACATTCCTACATTGACACGCCTGGCGCATGTGACTTTGGTTAGTGGTCACCATACCGGACAGGTGGGGTTTCCTCCGGGTACTCCGGTTTCATCCCCCCCCCCCCAACAGCACAAGACCACCTCAAAATTAAAAATATTTCAGTAAACAATAAATAGCTGGAAATTGCAGCTATCATTCAAAATTCGTCCCAACTTTCGTGAGTCTTAAATCTGATTAGGAAGGAGTGCTGGGACGCACTCCGGGTCCTCACATAATGTAGCCTCAGACGCGGAGGGATCTCATACACATCGAAATACACACGAAAATGTCCTTCATTAACAAACATCTGGAAGTTAATCAGAATGGACAAAGTCGATATTTGCCCTACTGTATTGATCATAACATATGCTGATGTTAATTAAGACTATTAAAAATCAAAAGAACTGACTGATACACGAAAGGAAAAATAAATAATAAATTAAAAACACATAATCGTTGGTATATAATCGTATTTTCACCTATATCAGTTCGGTTTTATCGAGCATAGAAGACATTCTATTTCATAAAGAAACTTCTCCCATGTAATGATCTATTTAATTAGTGAAAACTATTTGTGAAAGCGAAATTGTCCATCATGTTCCATGATATTTTTAACATATGTTTAATTGTTGCGGTATGAATTTTTAAACATGGGGCTAACATTAATAGATAGTTAATATACATGCATGGCTTTTTGAAAATAATATGAAGCTTAGTCTCTATGTTTGGGAATCTTCAGGACTTGGTTTAGTAGCAAATCTGAAAAGAACTATTGTTGATATAGTGTTGTTTCGTTTACAAAATTACTCGACCAAATGAAATCACCCTTTTTATGTAATTGGACATATTTTCAAACTGGTTTTCATGTGTGCCAAATTATATCGAAATCCTCCAGTGCCTTTGAAAGATAAAAATAGCGGAAAAGACAAGAGACATATTTATCATATACACGGTAGTTCTACGATATTATTATATATATTATCTTAGATAAGTTGACAGTGAACATTGATTTAAAAAGCTAAAACAAATTTTGAATTATAATTTTGGGTTATTCTAACAACGCTGTTGATTTGCGAATATCGTTATAATATTTTAAGCTCCAATTGAACATAAATAACCTATACACCTATACAGATTTTATACAGTAAAAGAACGGTTTCATGTGCAATATATTAAATCCTAATTCAATAGTTTAACATAAAAATGTATATTAGATATGTAAACTGACTTCATATTATCCAGGGCATACAGCGAAACAGCTTAAGTGGTTAAATGAGTATGTAAGTATCAAAATAGTGCATTTGTACTCGTACACGAGTTTTGGTCATGCCTTGTCTATTTCTTTCAACAAACACAATTACACGAAATTTGATATGTCGTTAAACAAAAAGGCTTGATTGTGTTACAGTTATCTAGGACGCTTAAATAAATATGTGCACTTCTCATCGAATCTGTTGCACACTAATACAGTTTATGTCATGAAAAAATTAATTGCGCAGCTGATTTAAGCGAAGATTTTTTTGTTATAGCATAAAAACAGAACAAATTCAACTTAGTTTTGTTCAAAGACTGCTAAGAAATTGTCATTATGTCAGGAATTATATGTGTTTGTTATATATATATATATATATATATATATATATATATATATATATATATATATATATATATATATATATATATATATATATATATATATATATTATAAGAACCGGATTTAAGTTGTCATCGAAACAAGAAAGTCTTTTACTTTAAAAGTTGCTGTTTGACGAGTCTTATTAAAGCACAAATAGAGGCATCAATTCAATGTACAGATGAGTTTCAGTTTCAATCGATATTTGTGTTATCCAGATTGTTGGGTACGTGTTATTATAATTATGTTCGATTCTTTTGTTGGGTTGTAGTTTAATTTTATTGATCACCTTTGGCTAAGGCTGAATGTGGACTCCATGTTGTTCATTATAAGCCGCGTGATTCCATTCTTTTCTGATATGAAAAGTCGGCCCGGCTCGGTTACACAATTAAAACGTTACGAATATGTATGTTTCGTAAAGCTGAATCTCAAAAGGCAATCAACGCCAGTTAGGAAATGCAAGGAACAAATTTAATTTTAAATTCAAGTTGTAACAGCTGGAGATAAGTCTTACCAGTACTACACATTGCGTCTGCGATTCAACTTTAATGCATGTAACGTCAGTTGTAGAGTTAGACCTTATTCATTAAATATAACTCGAAATAACAGTTATAATTCGGTGTACGCCAACACCAAAAAAGCACAAACAAGGAAGTTCGGATTAGATTCACGAAGCGGGTCTTTCTTGAACACAAGAGGTCACGTCGACAGACAGATACTACTAGTATTTCTCATCATTCACGGTTTAACAAATTATGTAGATCTAAGTGAAATAAGCGAACACTTTCAGACATTTAACATAAAATTGAGGGATATTATCTGTTTGTGTTGCATTATTTCAATGTAAAAAAGGTTAAAATCATTGTAGTTGCATACCGCTTGCATTCCTTGCAAAGAAATTCCAACGTGCGTTACATTCTTTAATAAATAAAGACATGTGAAAAATAACATGTATGTATTTGTTGTTGACTACTCATTGAGATACATGTACATATTAAGGATAGGACAAAATGCTGAAAATGATAGTCGAATATTCGATTATCATTGTTCAGATTTATTCGAACATTTGATGGCTAAACCCAATATTTAAATGCCCGAACTTCGGGGAAAGTCGGGGGAAAACGACTGTTCCTGATTAATCACAAATACCGCTTTGAGTCGTACCGATAATTGTTTATTATGTTCTTTATTTCTACTTAAAACATTGTATTTTCATATGATATAAGATATTTAAGGTAAACTTATATCGGTAATTCTCATTATTTCAAACTATACTAAAGTATTTGTATTACCTCCCATTGATTATATTATCCTTGTATTGTCCTAATATTTTCAGATCGGACTCCAGAACCACGACGATTTCGAAATATTGCTTCACATACACTTACTATTGTGAACAACTGTTTTTCTTGATGAGAAGAAACCGTTACACGAACACGCATACACCATTAATACAAATCTGCATATTTATGTAGTAGTATTTAAGCCGTCAAGTGATTATTATACACATGTAGTGGGTACATTACATACTTTAACGCTAGAAAAAATTTGTTCATGCATAACTCCATTTGAAGTTTTATATATCTTTTTTTAAAGAAACAGCTATCACCGTTTCAATGAAGCTGGCTGCACAGCCAATGCAGAACTGAATACCTGATTATATATGTTATATAAATATATACTATAGAGTGTAGCTTTTTTCTCTTTTTATCTTTACCAATTTCTAACAGGGTTAACTTACTCAATTTTCATCTAGTCCCACTGCAAGTGCTTTGGGCGCTGATCCTATCAACTTTCATTTATGTGCTATTGTATTAAGTCATTCTTCAATGCTGATCCAATGTCCCACCAAGATGCAGTCTACACAAGTATACATTGGAAAGTGTCATTTCTAAAACTCTTCAACAATTTGTTTATGTTCATGTGGGACCTCTGTCAGAGACCTTGTATATGCATAAGTATTTCATGATCAACGTTTATCTCATTCCTTTTTTATTACATTTTAGCTTTTGAAAAATGAAGAATATTTTAAACGGATATAACTATGTTTAAATAATTTTTTTTTTTGATCTTATATCCCATAATTTACAGGTGATTACATCTGAACTTAAATTACTGAATCACACTCGAATAGGTCTTCACTCATATTTCAGCAGTCGTCAATCTGATGTCAGTTAGTAATGCCAAAAACAATAAATATGGGACTGTGCAGTACCTAAAATACAAACAAATGTCATCTATTGGGTTCGAATCAGTTTGTTGTTCTCAAATAATGATGTCAACTTTATAAAAGTTGGTACGAATGAGATAGGGTGAAATAAGTCTTTAAGACAATTTTCATTCATTAAGCAAGTGTATTAATTGGTTATTCGTTGTTTCGACACACTAAAATGTAAATGATTTCAAACAAATTCACTTCTCTAGTTTGCCTCAACCCAGTTGTTTTTGTTGTATATTTTTACTGTTATAATTACCTGCTTTGTTGTGTTTTGCCACTTAAGTCAGAAAAAAATAAAGATAATACAAACGCGCAAAGTATTTCTTACGTTACCCATTTATAATGGAAAATATATTTTTGTCTTAATAAAACCATTCAATAAGAACCATTAAAATCTTTCCGTAAAGAATTTGAATAGCATTCTACGCGATTTCGGAAAATTTATGTAATGTTTGTTCAAGTTAGTTCATTGTATTATTGCATCCAAGTACATTTCTTGAACGTCATTTTTCATCAAAGCATTTATGCGTTTTTCGGTCCGTGTTCGGGAAATTACAACATAAGTTATCATTCCTGAATAATGTTTTTTTGCAGAAGCATAGAATATTATCTTATGCACGCCCGTAAACGTTTATCAATTTTAATTTACGTGGCAAACAATTACGTCCAAAACAATTAATATAAACGTTATCTCTTAGCGGTAAATTGACGTCCTAACAGTTAACTTTGAGAAAACCACTTGTTTTCTTCTATAGATTATCGCCTGCACAATTCCAATAAGATCTTACACAGTTCTTTGAATTCGTGTAATGGCCATATTAACGGGCTTGCGCAGTAAACACAGTGAACGGAAACAACATGCACTAAAATGATATTGCGCTGAGTATAAACAAACATCACCCTAAACTTGCCTCAGCAGTGAACTTAAGTTTGTAAATTCTGAACTTTATTTGAACTCATGCTTTATTGGATTATTTGCAAATGGCGAGTATTTAATGGTTCTTATACGTTTAATTGCTCATATACTGTTAATGAGCATTCAGTTTATGGCTTAGCCTTCGCAAATACGACGGCTGAACTCATCTTATAAGCTCATAAAGATATACGTTGTTATAGTTAGTTAATTCTTTGATTACCGTTATCGCTTAATGATATGGTTTAATTAAATTCATCATGTTACAAAACATCGTAAGATTCTGTCTTGGTTTTGGTACAAGAACTGTCACATGATCCGGTTCAAAGAAAGCATGTATAAAAGGTACTATCCTGAAAAATAACGGCATATGATATTAAACAATAGGCTATAGGAAGTGCCATCGCCGCATTCAGCAGGTAAATGTTTATTTGTTTTTCAAATAAACGATATACTAAAACCATCCTTTACTGTTTGCAACTGTACAGAAACTTAATAATTTACTAGTTAAACTGAATGTGAAAAACAAGACGTTTACTTTAGTTTTGGACAACTATATAACATCTGACTTTTTCGAAACGTCTTTCTGATGAAGACCTTAATACCAATTAATTAATACCGTTGATTAAAGGTGTTGTATTTTGTATATAGTCGAGGGGATGAACGAACGAACCATTTATATGTTTACATTTCATAATGTGCGTTTTCTTTGACATGATCTTACGTGTATTCTTTCACAGAATGAGAGCTACGGCGAAAACAGCGTGTTGACTGATACTCCTATTTCTCCTGACGCGATATTCAAATGCGCAAACGGATACCGCCGACAAAACAGTCGTTCCAGTTAACTCAACAGCTGGATTCGACTTAAATAATTCTCCTTGGATTGGAATGCAAAATGATTCGACATC
Organism: Dreissena polymorpha; assembly: GCF_020536995.1. Lineage (NCBI taxonomy): Eukaryota > Metazoa > Mollusca > Bivalvia > Myida > Dreissenidae > Dreissena > Dreissena polymorpha. Next base: position 54,253,991 of record NC_068365.1, read on the forward strand.
ACTGATGGTTCGTGATAGTTCTACAGGCGACAATTTCACCTCTTCAGATCCGGTCCTTGATTTGATAAAAGCATTTCAATCATTTAGACATTACTCTAAATACGTTAAAACACCTGGATTTATAACTAACCCTATCTCTTTCGCTTTATCGCTTCAAGTGAAACCGTTCAAAAGGACGGAACTGTATATAGCTGTATTGAGCATTGCAGATTTTAGTGCATGTGAAGTGCATTTAGTCCATGACATCGGTTTAAATTGGACAGATTAAACATGTCATCACAGTATTCGATGGCCACATCAACCCTGTATTCCAATTATATAATACTCTGCTGGACATTTGAAAGGACGATTGCAGTTACATTCCCATTCAAACTGAATATATGGTATTCATTCAGACTGGTTACACTTTTGTTAATTGTTGTATGTTGTTTCTGCTTGTTGATATCGGTCCCAAATTTGACTGACTTTGTTGCAGCGCATTCTCATCGCACCCCTCCAGCAACCTTTTGTAATCCATCGTATTTCTTTTCAACTTTCTGGGCAACGTTTACAACGGTATATCACACAATTGTTCCTTTTTGTTTATAATTGTATGTAATATAATCATAAATCGAAATTTAACAACACGAACTCACTCAAGTATTCAGCTATCAGGCAGAAACTCTATAAGTAAGAAAAATCGCGTACTATCCCTTACACTTATCTCAGTTTGTGTTATATTTGTAATCCTCCATATACCTTATATTGCCTTCTTGATGTACTTGTCATTGTTCCCGGACCTGTTAGTCAATAACTCGGATCCAAGAAAACGAGTAGTGTCTTTATTTTTACACTTCGGTGCTTTGGCAGTTCTTTCTGTTCAAAACTGGATCAATATTTTCGTGTATATATTATCTTAGTGTCAGATGTTCAAAGACAACGCGTACAACGTCTGTTACCCAAAACAGGACAGAACTCACTAGTAACAGTTAGGATATTGGTTAATCCCATTTCGGATTGCAAGCGTATGTATGCTTAAATAAACATTTAAGACGAGAATAGTTACACCATTATGTAATCCATATGTTTTAAATGATCATACTGATAGCATTAGTTCTGGTTAAAACTAAGCTGCTGTATTAATGGTGAATGCATTTACACATACGTGTCCATTTTAACTTGGACATAACAAACCTCGATCTAGTCCATTCACTGTTTCACTGTTGCAACACTAAGTGTTCCTTAAACATAAATTGGCGATACTTAAAAAGTGTTGTTTCTTTGAAAACATATACAATTAAGAAAAAAATACTTGTCAAAATGAAAATCGTGTTTAGAATACAAAAGGTCTCGGTGGATTACAACATTATAATATTCGATAATTACGTCAATTATATAATTGTTAAGTCATTTATCTTCTATGTTATAAATGTGTTAATATGTAATATACCCGTCCTTTAAAATGTGTGTATCCATATTTTTTAGATGAAATACATTTGCATGTGTTCGTTCAGCCACGTACTATGATGTCATACATGAAGTGTGAAGTCAGATTGATTGATATGAAATCAAAACGATTTATATTGGTCAGCACTTAAACAGGTGTTGGAGTTTGGAAATAACTGACCGTGCTGCTCTTTTGTCAAAACATACACGACCATTGCTGTAGACTCTTTTTATGCCCCCGGTAGGATGGCATATAGCAGTTGAACTGTCGGTCAGTCCGTCCGTCTGTCCGTCCGTCCGTTCGAAACCTTTATTATTGGCCATAACTTTTGAAATATTGAAGATAGCAACTTGATATTTGGCATGCATGTGTATCTCATGGAGCTGAACATTTTGAGTGGTGAAAGGTCAAGGTTTATTTCTTCCTTTAAGGTCAAATGTCAAAAAAACTATTCAAAGGGAAGTAACAAGCTTTAAAGGGAGATAATTTATATTTATCATTTGAAAGGTACAGATCATTTTCACAAGGGAAGTAATATTTTGTAAAGGGATATAATAAAACATAAGTAAATCAAAGCGGCGCAGTAGGGGGCATAGTGTTTCTGACAAACACATCTCTTGTTAACTCTTAAACATTCTTCAAAACTTGTGAGTTTGACATTATTTGTAGTTGGTGTATTTTTTTCAGAATAGTAAATGAATTCATGTATTTGTGGAATGAATTATTTTACATTTTCAAATAATGTATATTTTGTCAAAAGTTCAGACCTGTTGTTATTCTTTTTTATTTGTTTGTAGGTTTTAAATTATGTTTATATATATTTATAGTATAGATATATACCTCTCGTTAAATGTTTGTGCGTCGATATAAAGTGCTTAAACCTCTATATGTGTGTGAGTTTATTCCATTAACTTACGCACATACATGATTTAAATGAAAAATAAGTGTAGTTAATTTCCGTATTTACCGTTTTTCCGAATTACATTTTTCTCAAATGACACTCAAAGTGATTTGTAAATTGTAAAAGCAAACGCAGGTTTGAAAAGCAATAGCTCTTTTTCTGCAGTAGTTGTGTTGTTCTTCGGATTGAACACTGACGTAATAGTACGTTTATTTGTTCTTGTGTAACATTGTATAAAATTATGCAAGTACAAAAATGAAAAAAGGTGTTGCAACTAAAACATATATACAGATTATACCAATAAATATTCAACTTGGAACGATTGATTGATAGAACATGAATGCAATTCTGAAGATATATTTTCATGGTATTATGATTTACAAATCTTATTACTAACCCTGTACGATGCGATATATGGTCTTTAATTTAATATTTGCAAAAAACGTAGCTCGAAACCATTATACATTTCTTAAACACATTTATTCCTCATAGTTTGCATTAAGTAGCTGCGTACACAGTTTTAGATCTGAGAACAATTTTTGCACAAAGATCACCTAACAGCAGTTATAAATTTCATATGACCACATTATGTATGTCATTGTCATCATTTTTCATTTCTGACCTTTGTGAAAATCAACTTAATTATATTGAAATATACAGTGTAAATATGCGAAAAGATTTGGAAAACGAAAAAAGATTGTTTAAAAAGAGCGAAGCTAAATAACGATTACCTGTGTATACAATTTTTGGTGTCTGTCTGGTGATGAACATAGATAAAACCTGTGCGACTACTTTTTCAGTAGATGTTGCGTGCACAATGCACGGTACTCCATAATCACGTTTGACACTTTATGTATGAATTATGTGAACAGGACATGCAGAACGCTTTGTGCTTCTTGCAGATAGGTTTTTTAAATCAAGTGCCTTGATAATGGTTTAAGATAATTATTAAGTTACTCACTACAATCTAAATGGAAAACCGTTTTAACTGCAAGTGCAAGTAAATTTTCTATCGTTTTGTTTCGAATATTTTCTTCTGATCAAATGTTGTGTTTCAAAACATCATTTAAAAAGCGCGTTTTAAACAGAAGATAATATTGTCATAGTCTGGAAGGTGTAATACTGGAGGAAGATGAACAAAGTCACCCCACAAAACAAGTTATAACGAAAGGCAAGTGTTGGTTTTACATTTTTCAACCTTTGTTAAACATTATCACAGAACATTCATCAATTATGACACAATCTTATTTTCTTAAATGTTTACAAAACTTATTGATATCTGGAGTTGAAGCAAACTTGAGTTCAACTTATAGAAAAAAAATGTTGTGGTCGTGTATTTTTATTGGTTGCTAGTTTATAGCAGAAACACTTTTTGACAGTGACATAAATTGATTTCGTAAAGAAATTTACTAAAATAAAGAAAATAAACATAAGTTAAGAAATGCGATGATAATACTCCGAATTTTAAAAAAGCAGCTTACCTTAATTAACTACATATAATCGTATTCTGCACAGGTAATCTCTGGGGAAAATATCACTTGAAAACATATGCCTGTTGCGTGTAATACGTTGGCTATATCTGACAGAAAACATAATTTTCCTGTAACAGCGGATTCAAAAATCAACATATTGTGATATTCGGATGCCAAATTAACTGCTTGCTATTGTTCGGAAACAAAACAGCAATTTTAAATGAGTATCGCAAGTCTGTTTCTTAATTATGTATCTTAGCACACACACTAAAAAACGAAAAGTAATAATGTCGATATTTTCTTTTTTGTTATTAAAATGTCACACCCACTCTTTTTGGTTTACGATTTGCGGGCGTGTGCGTCTTCTTAAACCCGGCTCAAAAGTAATAACTATTTACGTTCTTTTTAATATACCACGGAAAGACGTGATTTTTATCTGACCAATCATATATTGTTTAACAAAAGGCTTTATCCAAAGCATGTCAAATCGGTTGTGGCTGTTAAAAAAATCCAAATAATTATTAATGAACAAAAGTGAATTTTGTATTTATTGTTGTAATCAAGTGTTCTTTGATTGAACTTTCTTCTATTTATCAATATAACAAGTTGTTATGCCACGATCGGTACTTAATTAGATAAATAATTTGCCAATAAAGAAAGGATATTAGATATTAAATATAAGACTTTCAATATAATTTTTGCCTGTTGTATCCATTGTATATTTTATAGTACTTACTTTCTTCTTAAAGGCCATATGCGCTTAACTGCTAATATGTTAAATATATGCAACGATGTTATTGTCTCCGTTTTGTCGGCGTAGAAAATATTCATAATACGTGCTTACAAATTACTCTAGCATCTTGACTAGCACAAAGTTCTCAAGGAACTCGTGAAAAAGTCACTATGCACAGAAGTAACTTGTTGAAGACCTTTGTGGTGAGGTTTATTGTATTTGGATTTGTACATCCGCATTGTTTCATTCCACAAATCGAAATAGATGTAGGTTTATTCAATATATACAATATACATACACTCCACGAGGATACATGATCAAAACATAGTAATATATATATAGGCATGATATATGATCAGTATTGAATTTCATAAGTTGTTAAATCAATTGTCAATACACGGAAAGGTCTAGGACAAGAATTTTTTTTATAACAACATTTAGAAACTATATAACAATTCATGCTATAATGATAACATCAGAACAACAAAGACGAATCTACAAGAGAGCGAGAGGTCAAGTTTGAGTAATAAATTATCTATACAATTAAGCATACTAATATTTATACAGGTTACTTCGACTAAATGCTTTATGTACATACATAGCTAAGCTTCTGTTGGTACTTGTATTATCCGATTGCATTAATTCTATAAATGTTATCATGTTTGGTCTGTTCCGGTAATATTTATTCATATACAATTTCCAAATATCATCATATAAAGAAAATTGTAATAAAAATGATATTTATTCTCAAGAACATTGCAATGTTGATATGTTCTATCTTGAAAAGGTATGGCTTCAGGTTTATGCCATCTGCCTGATTCGACTTTTAGTTAATGGGATGAAACCCTTAATCTACAAAGATCAAATCTAAACTTATTTATACTGACATTTTTAAGTAAGGTTGCAATTCAAATTTACAAAACTGCCTTTAACTGTCACACGATGCTTGATATCTAGCGCGAAAAACGAGATTTCTCGGAAAGAGTCCAGATGCGGTTACCATGTCTTAAACTTAGATTAATATTAAATCCACAATTTTTCAAATATATACCGCGCAAAGGCAATCATATGAAATAGCATACTTAAGTTCGTGAAAATCTAACAAAAGCTATGCAGTTTGCAAATTGGAATTCGTAAGCAATATCCAAAACATGCCAATTTAAACGCAAATATATGTTTGACATGGAATTCTATTTGCTTTTCTGAAACCATCCGAAAAAGCATTCTTTATACACTGGATAAATATCATTTCAAACCAACACAAACGCCAGCTACAAACTGGAAATATTGATCTCACTAAATTTGGAACAATCTAACAGTCTTTGCATTAAGTAAGTGAAAAATGCATAGTTTAGTCCTCCTGGCCGCCTTCCTCGTCGCTTTCGCCCGTGGCAAAGTTTTCATTCTGATAACAATCTGAAAAACAGAACAACATTTAATCGATCAGAAAATATATCCGAATTCCGATGTTTCTGCATTAAGCCAGATAATTAGTTATACGTTTTCTTTTCAAGTACTAATCGCTCACGTTCTTGAACAAGCAACGTACGACAATAGCAATTTAGCAAACGATACAATAATAGATACACTATTACGAGAGAGAGAGTTGTGTTCTTTTCTACTTCTTTTATAACAAAACGGCAACTTTATGCATACAACTGGGATCGCCACCTTAGGACAATCGATGCAAATTATCGGTGGTTGTAATCCGTTTGAGTTCTACTCGAACCGCATGCTAATACGAATTATTCAGAAAAGCAAAACGCGTGTAAAACTATTTAAATCAAAGGCATCTTGGTGTACAGAAGAGGACGAAAAATGATATTAAATGAATTATTGGGGTATCGTACTGCATCATATAACTCATGCGGTCTGTAACATGATTCTGCTTATATCATTGCAAGGCTATCAGTATGTGTATAATGTAAGTCATCCAATGATATTTAAAAAAATCGTCACGATATTCTCCAAAAAAGGTTGCTGTTTTTATCTAATAAACAAAGTATAACGTAGACGTATAATAAATATATGTTTAGTTAAGGTTACCCGATCTACCAGAGACAAATGTCCCTTACCATATAATGTTCCAATTATTTTGTCAGATACGTTTTCTCGTTATATTAATATTTGAATTAATTTGCTTTTATTTTTATTGAATTGTCGTCTCACCAATGGTTTATGATTTCAACAAGGCTTTGAATATTTTTGTCACCCGCTCAAGGCGGAGAGATGTATTTATATTGCGTTTTCCGTCCGTCTGCCTGTCACAAATATTTTAGGGCTTTATCTCAGAAACATTAAACGATGAGAAAAAGTACCAAGAACCTTAACCCTAAATTTTCTACAATAAACGTTTTATCCTGTGTTGCCTTTGTACCATGTTCGTCTGAAAAAACTGTTATGACTATATCTCAGAAACTATAAAAGCTTTATGAATGAAACATGTGTGTATTATGCTCATGTGTATGCATGAGGACAAGTACTATGCATAGGAACCATAACCATAAACATTCTTAAATAAGATATATTGACATTTTCTGTATGCTGTAACTTTTAGGGCCATATTTCATATAGCATGTAAAATGTCAGCATGAAACAGCATGGAGGTAAAGATATTACTGAGAAAAAGTTTCATTCTAAATAACCATTATCCTACATTGTCTTAAGAGTTATTGCCCTCTGTTATTTTTGTATAATGTTACTTTTAAAGGCTATATCATAGTTACGATGCAAAAGGTCAGCATGAAACTTCGTCTGTGTATATATATCATTGCGGGGATGTTTAACGCACAAGATCAATAACACTACACGTTCTTAAATGAGAGTTATTGCCTTTTGCTGTTGTTCCAAAATTGTTACGTTTCAGGGCTTTATATCATCAGATTGTTTTCAATAATTCAATATGAAAGTCATTGGTGTATAGATGATAATCAATGATAATTGTCCTGCATAAAACAATAAGTCTATACTTTGGGGGGGGGTTTTACAGTTATTTCCCTGTTTATCTTGCCGAACCCATCAATACACAAAATGTATTGGAAAGAGAGTATCGATTCCATTAATGTGCTTACTTTCTTTAATTGAATTTATTTAATTTCTTTTAGGATTGCAACAGAAACATTTTGTCAACGACAAAATGTATTGTGTTTGTATTTTCCAATTACTTACGTTCATCATCCACTTCCTCGTCATCCTCATCATCATTGATAATGAATTCTTTCAAGACATCGTGAATGTAGACGAACTGGTCCTTGGAAAAAAGAAATATAATATACATGTTTGCTTTTAGTCATGTAACAACTTCAAAGTTTTTATTTAAGTATAAACAAACGTCGTATATATATACGCAAAATACTTATAAAAGTGTAGTAGCCTCTTGTCATTTCTAGTTTTTTCCAATAAAGGCGAAAATAACCAGAACATACAACTGTCAACTTTATAAATAGACTATGTATGAAACATAAGATTTGGTGGCCTGGCTATACTCTTATCCACATGAATCAGTTAAACATCGATCGTAAATTCGATCTTATTTTTAATTGTATTTACTTCTGTTTGAACCATTTGACATCTATGTTCGCGCATTTCTAGCACCACTTGGAAGATATCTATCTCGTCATGATCACGAATATGCTGCAGAAGATGGTCCACCGCGATAAATGTCCCGGTTCTTCCAACACCAGCACTAGATTAGTATATTCAAAAAGTTATAATTATAAAAATTATGAGCGAAAGGGTTTAAACACCTATAAATAAACCTAGTTTGATACATGTGCGCATTTTGGTTCATATAAAAGGATTAAAATATAAAAGATATTTAATGCTCCGTTATTACATTAGGTATATGTTTTTATGTTGTGGTATATGGTCACCAAAGTGAATTTGTGTTATAAGTATGTACAAAATATGTTGCATAAGAACAAAATAGTGCTGAGTTTGTTAAACAGCTTTTTTATAAGAATTGTTGTATAAGCGACCATAATGTTTCGTATCAAATATGTTAACGATACTAAATTATCTATCCCCCTAGTTAATAAAAAATATTCACTAATGTGTATGTTAAGCAGTTAATCAGCACGGATATCATTTTTGTATATTTTTGTTCGATCTATTATAATTAAAACAATTTAAGGCAATACACCGTCTTATTGTTACCGACATTTGTAATTGGCATAATTCAGTATCCCTTGTGTGTTTTTAGTTCTATGCAAGAAATAAAAATGCACAATTATTGTTGGTAAACGTTCCGTTCCAGGAAGAAAACAACAGTAAGCAATTAATCAACAAAAAAATGTGTGCTTATAACAAGCTGGGTACAGATACAAATATTACTGTTTGAGAAAAATTGGTTATTTAAGTTTTAAGGTTGAACCTTACTTAAACTCTGCAAGCAATACACATTAATTTTCTTTTAACCTGCAGTGCACAACGATGGGGCTTTTGCCTCCCGGCTTGTTAGTGCACTCTCTGACGTCCGCAACAAAGTCTAGCAGCATTTGTGGATCTTCCGGGCATCCCATATCAGGCCACTCCAGGTATTGGAAGTGGTTAACAAGCCGACGCTCTTCGTTCTACATTACACCGTTTGTATTTATTATCAATATCAACATTCGCATTCGATGACTTAAACAAGCCGATCTTGATTATCCCTTATCCAAAAACATAGATGGATTGTAAAAGGTAAACACAAAATAATCTTTATCATGTGTTTTTAAGCGTAATTGTCTAATCTTATTGTGTATGTAATTTTCTTGCGGCAACATTGTCTAAATGTATCGAATGCACATTGGAATTATTTAATGTATACTTATGACTGTTTCATTCTTTCTGCAGATAACTATTTACGTAATTACTTTAATTTACCTATTAAATAACGTGTATGGCAACCTATAACCTACACTCTATAAATGAACGTTATCTGTACAATTTGAATAATTTAATTTTATATTTATAAGTTAATGTGCGCTTGTAGTTTTGTATAACTATATTGTACTGCCATTACAACCGCGTCACAAAGATCAATTACGATAGTTACATATGGGCAAATGTCCGTCATATAGTTCTTGCAGTTTATTTTCTCGAATTAAAACCCACTCTCAAGGTAACATGGGTTTATCGGTATATATGGTAGAGATGTCCTCGAAATATCTGTTCAAAAAATGCTTGTGAGTTGTATTAACATGATTTTTCATTTATAAATCAAACAAAAGTGGTGTTGTTGTTACGTAATGTTTGATTTTATTTATTTATTAAAATGCCAACTAGATGAGGCTTATATTGAAAATGTCAGTGAATTTATATGACATAACATGACATAATCGATCGGTTATATGCATTTATATTGGTATTGTGCTTGTATTACATTGTGCCATAATTGCACCTTTGAAACTGGCCATGCCCTGGGGTCACGAAGATAATACAGACTTAACAATATATAATTCGCTCTAAAACGTGAAGTCTCGAAATTTGAGTATTTGATGTGTGACATTTCACTGTTGTCTTCTTCAATATTCGTTCAAATCATACCTATAACGTTACAACTGTTCACACGAAGGGGTTTACATGATTTATTCAAACGTATGTATCTAAGAAACTTATAAAATATTTGTTATAAAACGAAATGAAATATAAGGAAAAAACATTGCACAGTGGGAATCTATAAATTCTACATACAACATGACCCAGCGGTCAACTGGCCTCGTTCCAAGGATAAGATTGTTAAATCCATAAGCTTCAACTTTTAGCGTTCTGCGGCGAGTGTATTCTCGTCAAACTTTGTGACAAGCTTCATGTATGTACATGTGTAGTACGTAATGTGGTCCGAAAATCAATTTATCAACCACTGTGGTGTTTTTATTCTCTATTAAGTTGATAATATCTATCTATGTCAACGTCTATTTCTTATTTAAGTTAATTTCCACTTACGTATAGATTTTACATGTTTATATTATTTTGAAAAATCGTACACAATGCATAATCTAACCCTCAACCGTTTGGCTATGTCGGAACTTTATGGAAATGTTTTGTTCAATGCTAGTGTTGCTTATTTCACAATCATTCCACATACAACGTAGACTGCATATCTATATCCATATCACAGAGTGAAGCTAATATCATATATAAAAAGAAACGTTATGTAAAGTACACGTACATGCTTGACTTCGAAAATCCGCAACATGTACTGTTCGAGTTTTTCCTCTGAGTGGACGGATACCAACAGTGTTCCATAAGCGACTGGTGTCTTCGACGCTGGCCAATACATGTCACACTTCACCTTAGAATATATATAATCTATTTGATAAAATACAATTCCTACAAAGGTTTATGTTCGTAAAGGGAAACACAAGTACAATACCTGTTGGTTCAACGGGTTCTTTTATGTTAATGCATATGGAACATTCTGGTTACTTAATATGAATCCATACATAATATCGTTAATTGCTACATGGAGATAGATCGAGGCATTTCCCGAACGGACAATAATATAATAATTCTGCATACACATGTATACTATTTAAACTCATTGTAAATCTTATCCTATTGCAAAGCATTATATCTAAAACACAGTATTAGACATGTATTCAACCTTTAATTTTATCGTATATTAATTACGCGTGTTACGTCTCTTGATTCACGTGTTGAAATAGTAGCCGAATACATATGTATACATCCAATATCCCATGCCAAAAACATGTTTAAGCAGAAAATGTTCATTATAAATCATGTCGGTTCAGTGTACTTGTGTGTGCAAATATCTATGAAGAGAAGACTTATTTTTAATTTTTGATATATTGTTTACCCTATCCTGCTCCATAAGTTGAGTCAACATTACAATTGTGTCCACATTCTCTTCCCATATCATGCGCCAAAAGTCGTCGATCGTAACCGACAAAGGTCCTTGAGTAGCTATGTATTCTCTACGGAGTGTGTACCCCTGAATCACGATTTATTTTGAAAGAAATACAAATGTATGAAGTTTGACATTACAAATTGTAAAGAGAAAGCAATTATTGTTTGATATGTGACAAATTTGCAGTTTTCTACATTTCAGCAAAAACGAATCAAGTTATTGAAATTCTCAACATCTAGATCTATACATATTTCATTCTTATAACTGTGGATAGATAAGACTTTAAAACGAACCGGAATGTAGTTTGCATTGATATAGTCCGAGCCTTCTTTTTCGTCTAGAGGTTTCAGTTTTACACGTGAACGGTCATCTACAAATATACATTCATCTTTTATGCAATATAAACGTACTTTTACAACATAATCCTTAGCTGTTATTAAGGTTTCCAATTGTGAGTTGCCATGCTTTTGAAACATGGATTGATAGCAATAATGAAAGCCTGATAACATTATCAAGATACTGACTCCAGTGAAAGCATTTTTAAAGCCATTTGTAATACTATTAAGTACAATACCTAAGACGCGCCATTTAATGAACCATTAAGTTGGGTTGCAGACCTTCTTCAAAAAACGGAATGCATTCACAATGACAATAAAATATTAACAAGTTCAAAAGTTTCGGAACAACAGTTTCTTGGTTATCCAATTTATAAACTCTTACATGGCAGTATATTTATATATCGGTTCTTGGGCATGCAGCCATCTGATTCGGCTACGGAAGCGGGATAGCAGGGACTTCTCTCGACCAACATCTGATTGAGAGTAGACAAACAATAAAGAATGATCACATTATTCTCACCTTTGAACAAGTGTCTAAGTTTTCTTTACTTTTGAAAGCAAACGAAATAATCACGTGTACCAATATAGGAATAATTCAACTTAATAGTTGTTAAAGTAACAGAATAAAACTGAAATACAAAATCAAACAAATATTTAAGCACTTTAATTACAACATACAACAAGAAAACATTGAATGTGTCAAATATTGTGCTGATCGTACAGTATTTGTTACAGACAATCCATGATTAAATAATCGATGTTAACAATATAATGTATTCCAAATTTGAACATGTGTATAATTATTTTCTCTTAATACGTCATTGACACAATGCTATACAAATAATTTCGTTAGTATTGAGTTTGAGGTAAAGATATATTTGAAGAATTTAAGACGACTTATTGAAGTGAAATAACGGTTACCTTGTAAGCCTTATTAAATAGAAGGTTGATGTCTCTATGCATTTTCTCTACATGTAATAGGAAATCTGACAGCTTCACAAGCCCAGGTCTTAAAAACAATAGCAAATTATTGTAGTCCTCCAGTTGATGCGAACAGTTAAAACGGTAAACATATACACCAATTTTCAAATCTAAAAATCTATCAAAATATTATACTCATACACGTACCCAAACACGTATTCGGATGTTGGATTTCCAATAGCATCGAACTCCATGTCCTCTGCCATTTTGTTGGGTTTAAAAGCCCTGCGTTTGAAACATCTGTCCAAAAAATGTGCAAAGTTCTTTATGAATATATTGATAAGCAGGGGTAATAGTGGATTCACTATTTAAAGTACAATGGAAAACACGACTAAATAATACATGGCGCAGGCTATCAAGTTAATGTCGATCTCAATATATTGAAACATTACCATATTAAACCTTAATAGAAACCCCGACTTCAAATTTGGAACAGTTTCTTTTCTTCTTAACTGTGAAATTTCACGTATTTAACTTTGCTTGCTAATTGCCTATTTAACTCACAGTTTTTGCTTGCGCCTGGCATATATGACGACAGCTAATATAGCAATTGCAAACAAAGCTGCAAGGAATCCTCCGACTATTGCGCCTGTGCGGTCTGGTGCTGAAGATAAACATTTTGAATGTTTACGCTAAATCTATCTGTTTGGTCCTTTTTTCTGTTTTTCTAACTTGCAATTGCGCAGATAACAATTTTTTTGCTATTCATATATAAATATATCATATTAATTAACCTATACATTGTCATAACATTATTTGTCCACTACATGATTATACGTGTAGTCAACTAAAACATCCGTATTTTCGTTATAAAATATAATGCAAGCTCCAGTTTGAAATCCCGCATTTTACACTCTGAAGTTCATTTCCGTATTTTATTGCGGGATACATCGGACTCGTGAATAACGTTATTTATTTACACATCGTTATTGCGTCATGATTGCGTGTAAATAGTCGCGTAGTAAAACCCTATGCTGTTTCCCGAATGAATATTTGTCTAGTGTCTGTTACTTGTATTGTTGTTTGCTATTATGATGGTAAGAAGCTTTGTAATAAGTGTAATATTTATTATGACTGCGGTTGTTCTATGGGTTGTATCATACGTATTGATTTTAACTAGTGATATGCATCCAACCGGAATACAAGTGTTATTGAATTTTTCCTAAGTATCACAAATCTAATTCTGTCATCAAGTTGAAGTCATGCGTACCACGTGACCGTACATTATGTCACTATATTGGACGCGCATGTGCCAAATATATTCCAAAATTTGGACTGTCTGATATTTAGCTCAGGTATTGGGCGCGTGGCCAAGTCACTTAAACACTATCAATATGTCATAATACAACTTTTTTCATAAAAAAATAATTAAAATTTCTGATATAATATATATACCAACACAATGGTACATAGTTTACGAAAATCGACCGCCATTTAGGCACTTAATGGCTTAGAAATGTTGATGTAGGTGATTTTCCTGTGTCAAGAGATACATACATTGTTTATAAATATTAAATCAGAACTTTTTTTAATTATTTTGTTTGATAAAAAAAGTTGTTTTATGACGTATTGATAATGTTAAAGTGACTTGGCCACGCGCCCAATATCTGTGATATTTAGCGAACATTTAATAATATACACCGACAGTATTCTCATGAAAAGTCGAAATTATCTTCATGGCTTTAATTAAGCCTTTGTAAAGATCTGCAAAAACGTGTTTTAATAAAACGAAATTCATTTAAGCATGTTAAATTTATTTCTAAGTAATATCTGATACCTATTCAATGAAATAATCTATGTTTACCACCACATTTCAACGCATAATTAAATTACTTTCCCAGACTTGAAGTTTCAAATGTATACTTAAACAGAATCATATACAATAGGTTTATTGAGAAATATTTGATAGCGTTGTGTACAACACTGTAATGGGTTTTTTTAGTACACATTTGTCTTGTTTACATGGGACGCGTCAATCGGCTCGTCCAATATTGTATATCAGTTGTGTACTCGTCTATATATATCAATGTCTATATAATAGTATCTCATTCAACTTACAAACGCATTTGAAACACATCTGATTCTGCACTTATTACAATCAATATAGGTTGGTTATGAAAATAAATAATCTAATAAAAACCTGTTTGCATAGGAAATGAATACAGTGTCTCTGTGCATCCAGTCGTGGTACAGGCATACGACTTCACCCTAATAGAAAATAAACCATATAAACATTTTCATACAAATAGATTTTAATGAATGATTGTGTGAATCTCACACAGTTGACTGTTTGTACTAGTAATTGTTAACGCGTGGCAGCAATTTGCACCGTAACTAGTGCTCATTAATGTGATTGATAACACTTAAAGTCCACGATTCAACATGCACATCGCATCTATTGGCATCCGTTTGTTCACTGTTATTAATCACGGCTAGCGTGAATCTGGTAGTTCATGTCAAATTGATTTTAGTTAAACTCAATCTGTAGAATGTTTATAGCGTTTACCACAAAATAAATGTGAACCAGGTTTTATAAGTATCTACCTGTACGAGCGACCCGGCTTCAGAGGTCCGTTGCAGTACCCGTTGCTGTTTGAACAATCTTCGTTACCGACTATATAGGTCAGCGTCTTGCCTTTCTCTACTTCTGCCCGTCGGAGCCGGTGCGTTTCTTGTTATAAAATTGCCGATAGTGTAGTTATGGTTTTTGTTAAACGGTTCATTAAAGCATTTTAAAACGCGCACATACCAATTTTCCTTCAACACAATACAAATTATAGTAGCGAATCTAATTTTTTACGTATATATCATGTAGTCTAATATTGTTTTTGCGTATTTATGTCAACGTAGATAATTGTATACCTAGACCACAGATTGGTTTCCATGTCGGACCAGTGGTAACATATGGTGGTATTACATCCTCATCTTTGATATCGGACCATTTCTTGTACAACGTGTCTTTCCTTTTCCAATACTCCCCAATACTTCCAATAAATGACGGATCTGAAATATATTTCCATTTTGCACATGATTTGGTGATTTCAGTAGAAAACATGTAATAATATCTTCCTTTCAAAGCACTTAAACTGGTGATTCAGTAACGTGCATACCTGTTGCTTTACTTTCCTCTGCAACAATCACTCCCCATTGTACTGCTTTGCCATTTGTATTGTTACATAAAAACGATTTCGGAAGTTCAACAGCTAACATTTCTTTAGAGTCATCTACTCTTATATCCGACTTTCTTGTTAGTGGATTGTCGGAAGTTTCAGCGGGTACTTCAGGGGCTGAAATTGATGCAATGACGCATAGTATATGTGATCAGAACCGATAAATGTAATTTACAAATAAATATGCATAACATTATAATTGATACAGTGTTGTTACATTTCAACATTTACCAATTTACCTCCAGGATATACAGTAACCATCTTTTCTTCATATGGTCCCAAGCCTGCATTAGTTTCTGCTCGAACCTTTCAGAAAAAGTTTGTTTGATTTGAAAATGCTCAATATTTGCAAACTTTACACTCAAATAGAGTATTTATATTTAAGCGTTTAATGATAATACACATTCATATTCGAAGAAAGACTAAAAATTGTGATTCATCAAACACTCAAATACATGAAATAATTAAAAATATCCAAAATGACACAACATTCACATGCATACCTGCACAGTGATAACTTCCAAATCGTCCATTACCAGTGTAATTACCAAAGACAGCTTGTCGGTTTGAATCTGAAACAAATGAACTTATTGCTACTTTATACCCTGAGAAAAATGAAACCGCTTTTTGACGATGCGAACAGCATCGTCCAAGGTTTGATAACCATCCTAAAAAAATTCACAATGGCGGCCTATGTAAAAGACCGAGCCAGTCCGATTGAGATAATTCGATTTTTCAGTTACTTCCCATTGATAACATTTTCCTAGCAGAGTTGTCGTTCGTGTTTCAACATTCAACAATGGCCGCCTTAATGAGAGTCTCGATTCAAAACTTTCTTACTGCATACAATGGCTTGGTTCGCTATTTAGAAGCTGTCATTTAGGATATATGAATTATTTATTCAAATCTCCGCTTATGACAACAATAGTTGGAATTCGAAGGATATATACTCGATGCGAATGAAGGACTTTCTGGATCGTAACAGCTTGACATGGCAAAACTGGCATACTGATTACTGGTATTTTTAGTTATCAATATAAGTCACATTATGCTTTATAAATTGTATTCGAGCATTTTGCGACTTATTGAATGACTATGACACCCGATATCAACATTTCATCGGGGATTTGCAGATCACCAAGCTGTCCTGAGATTCAACATTGATTTCAAACTCTTTACTGGTTAGTACTCTTTCTTAGTGTTAGTACTTTTTATCATTTTAAAGTTAAATGAACTGTGTAACAGTAAAAGAGACATTAAGGCGATTGTGGCCAGTTTGGATCTAGATCAGCCAGCAGTCGCTTGAAAGCTGTTTGCTTAAAAGCGTTTTTCTGACAATAACAAATTATTTAATTGGATACTGATTTGACTGCGCTTTTCCTGTGACCTGGCTCAAATAACAGAATTGTCATAAATCAAATTATTTATTTCGAACATTAATCAATTGTTTTTCTTGTCCCTCGGGATCAATTACTCCAGCACTTTCCTGTCGAGAATTGAATACTGCTAAAGGCGATGCTAGGGGGCGTGAGAGATGTTGCACCTTCCAGTATCGCTCGATTGTTCATTGTCGGCTCGGGTACTACGAACATGTACCCCGGGTACTCTTAAGTATACTTACATGTATCCCGGGTACGGTAAATATACTAAAATGTACCCGGGAAATTTAACCCTAAATCAGTCGTTGTCGACTATTTTTTTGTAATAATTATATATACACATTTATGTCAATTTTCTGTAGAATGGCCTCTACATTATCGGAACACATACTCAAAAAGCATGTTGATGCAGTGTTTTTTGAAGAGAAGTGTGTTTAAGATAATCGGTTGCGCGTTTTACGACATCGGATTTTTGGCGCGAATACAACTCGGGTACAGTCTAATATGGACTGAGAACAATTACGTTTATTTACCGTACCTGGGGTACATGTAAGTATACTTAGAGTACCCATGGTACATGTAAGTATACTTAAGAGTACCCGGGGTACATGTAAGTAGTATAAGAGCCGACAATGACCAATCAAGCTCCATTATCCATCATGAACCGACTCAAAAAACCGAGTCGGCAATATTTGACTAAATTTTTGGTTTGGTCTCTCTCGATGGATCGAAAATTTCAGAATCTTCCTAAAAGGCCTACGGGTTTGATCCCCAGACGCGACATTGAAAACTAGCATACATTGTTATCTAAAAGGTTGCTAAACCTGATATACAATATAATGTGAATTTTCTCTCACATGATGTTCATCAGTCATATTATATAAAAACTAACAGCAGTAGTAAACAACTGGACAATATTAAATGAACACATCTTTCATTTGTCTTTGACACTTTGATTTTGACATGGCCTAGATTTAAATATGTGACTGGACTTTACCAGCACTCTTGTAACAGAGCTAAAGTTTAAATGTACCATTGAAGATCGCCTAAATCCAGATTTGCTATTATAAACGTGTGGAAAGTTTTAAGGGCGTGACAAGTAAGCAAAAATTGGTCATTACCCAGAGGCCACAACTTATCTAAGACTGTATTAAAACCAGAAAAATCAGTGCCTTATTTAGATTTCCTTAGATAGTTCAATAAAAACTAATTTCATAAGCCTGGTAACAGTTTAACGGTAATGCTACCAATGTGTCACACCAGGGCCTTGAATTTGAAATCTAGGACATGCATGGTCATTTCTTCATGAAATCAGGACACAAAATTGTATTTTAAGTCCTTAATTGACCTGGCTATTGTTCTCAGATTATTATAAGCTCAATCAGTATATTTATATCAATATTTATGCTTTGTGTATTGTAAACATATACACAATCATGCAGTTACATGATAGCAATAAATAATATCAAAGCTACCAATTCTATAAAGGTCATTGACAAAGCCTATGGTCAAAATGTGAACACATTGAGTGTAATCGCCCTCTCGTGCCAGCAAAAACAACACGTTGACAGGTTGTCATTTTTGACAGTTCTACTTTTACTTTCATTTTGTGATATCAAACTATTAACAATTATGTGGTTGAGAAAAATATCGCCATTGCTTTTTATGCTCCCGGTAGGGTGGCCTATATCAGTTGAACTGTCAGTCAGTCAGTCAGTGTGTCAGTCTATCCGTCCGTCCGAAAACTTTAATGGCCATAACTTTTTTTAATATTGAACATAGCAACTTGATATTTGGCATACATGTGCATTTCATGGAGCTGCACATTTTCAGTTGTGAAAGGTGAAGGTGAAGGTCATCCTTCAAGGTAAAATGTCAAATATAAAGCGTCTGTCTGTCTATCCGAAAACTTTAACATTGGCCATAACTTTTTCAATATTGGCGTGCATGCGTATCTCATAGAGCTGCACATATTGATTGGTGAAAGGTCAAGGTCATCCTTCAAGGTCAAGGTCAAAGGTCAAATTTTGCAATATTGAAGATAGCAACTCCATATTCGGCATGCATGTGTATGTCATGGAGCTGCACATTTTGAGTTGTGAAAGGCCAAGGTCATCCTTCAAGGTCAAAGGTAAAATATATGGGTTCAAAGCTGTGCATCAGGGGGCATTGTGTTTCACAAACACAGCTCTTGTATAATATATTTTCTGCACATTTCTTCAAAAAAATTACATCAATACACGATTTTCTACGTTAATTCAATCATTCCTGACAGACTTTTGTACATATTTCGCTTACATTTTGACGCGCGTAGGTAGGACAGCATTACCGGTTCCGAAATGTGTATTCATACTATTGCCTTCGAGGAACTTATCTGATGTTTGACGGAAAGGACCGAAAATGTGTGAGTGTGGGTCAAGTTCCCCACAGGTACTACTTTCCCGTTCCCCCAATTTTTTTTCCGAACCTAAAAATGTTCGTACCCATTTTTTTTCGTACCCAATTTTTTTCGTACCCAATTTTTTTTTCATCCCCAATTATTTTTTTTACCCAATTTTTTTTCGGTCCCAATTTTTTTTTCCCAAATATTTTTTCGTACCCAAATTTGTTTTCATACCCAAATTTTTTTCGCAAATTGTTTGTATCAAATTTTTTTTTCGTACCAACATACACAATTGTGGTGATTGTGGTGATGTAGATAAACTTAACTTGATGTTTTTATATCCATCCTCTCAAAAGCATCGTCACACCAGTACTGTCAGTACTTTGATTACTAATGGTCATGTACAATGTAAAAGAAAAAGGTTAACGTACTGTTACGTTTCGATTTGAGCAGTAGACTTCATAACGCACGATGATCCCGTTGAGATCTCTATCAGTTGGCGGTTCCCAAGATACGTTCAATTGCCTTGGTTTGTCAAGAGCTGTTTCCGTTTGAACCTCGAGGTTTTGAACACTGCCAGGAACTAAGGTATATAAAAGCCTGTTTCTTGGAGTACATGTTTTCTCACCATAAGTATGTTAACGTGTGTATTTGAATATGCATTTAAACATTTTTATTTTATGCTTTCAGATGGTTTATAGAGAAATATCAGTGACATAAAACTGGTATTTCACTGCTTTAAACAGTGAAAAATGACAGTGAAAAACATCGATATGTTTCACTGTTTTACTGTGAAATGTCGTCATTTTTTCGACGAAATCACGTCATTAATCAAGCGAAATTATCCAGTTAATCTCTTTTACAATGTAAATTAACGGTGAAAAAAGCAAAACATAAAAAGAAAATGTGTTGGATTCGATGGAAAATCGATTTTAATTCACTCGTGATCATAAAAAATACATATTTTATATGATCACTCGTGAAATAATATCTATATTCTATCGAATCCAAAAATATCCTCTATATATTAGATACGCTTTCACATTGGGGTTTAAATAAAGGCAATTATAATATGTGGAAGCTGAATTTAAGTTCAAATACATACTATTTTCCGCCGTCCGAATGATTATACGAGCGGACTGACTTCTCAAAGGACCATAATCACCATAAGATGTCTCCGCCGTGACATCGACCAGGTATTCCCAGTATGCATCAAGTCCTGTCACTTCAGCTGACGTAGCTAAGTCAACTAGAATAAAAACAAAACATAGTGATAACAATGCACTTATACACAATAAATGTCTTATTGGAAAGTGAAAAGGTATTAGGCGAAGTCGTGTAATATGCTTCATATTAATATAAAATTTAAGTACCCAATTTATTTATACTAAGGAGTTGCGCATAACTTAAATTTGATTAGACTCTACTATTTTATAAGTATTTTGCAATTCTAAACCTGACAATCAACTTTATTACTTTATTCAATATTCTGTATATATTATGATTGCAAATTATGTGTTTGTAGTAAAATATTTTTCACCAGTCTTCCAAGCAACATGCGTTTCCGTTCGAGATTTATATTTGCCGTCTTTTTTTTCGAACACTTCAACGATGTATTTGGTCGGGCCTGTAAATTGCGTCGCTAAGTTCCATCCTATATCGATTTCAGAGTAAGTTTTGCTAAAGACCGACAAGGCAGTTGGACTTTCAGGGACTGTAATAACAACAACAAAATGCGTTTGAAATGTTTTCATCCTTTTGTTCAATTTATGAATATAGTAAACTAATCTCATAAACGCATGTTGTTATTCAGAATACGTACCGTCTATTGGAGTTTGGAAATCAGACGAGGCACTGTATGTTCCATTTGCTACGTTGTTTTCTGCCATAACGCGGACTGAATAGTTCCTAAACGGCAGCAGATTCTCCAAAACCGTTTGTTTTTCATTCGATTCCATCGTCAATGTTGCATTCATAACTTCGCCACCTTCAAACGTAGTGCTTATCAGCTCTAAATAATATTTTCTGAGTTCTCCATTTATTAAACATGGTTCATCCCAGGTAAGTGTTGCATTTCTCGAATAGATTGACGAAACGTCGATGTTGTCCATTTTATCCGGAACTATATGATGAAACAATCGGATTATATAACAAAAAAGATATTGAAGATAATTAGCTTTAAGAAATGTTACCTTTTTCACTTGAACATATTGTTAAAAAATGAACCAGGCTCTATGAAACTGACAAACCAATGATTAAGTCACAAATCGCATTTTTAGACTTTACATACTAAGAAAATATTACTTAAGAATTAAAGGACGTCAGCAAATCGCTTTAAGTTTAGGCTCACCAAAACTTGTAAAACATATTGTGTTGTTTTTTGAAAACAAGAAAAATAAGGATAAACTTATGAGAATTAGTTTTGTGAAATAAATGTGTGTGGGAAATGAAGTTATAACGTCTCTGATATCGAATCGACCTCGTGCCTTTTATATATATTTCCAAATAGCATTTAACTTAAAACATCGTATATGGCCAAACTGCTTAAATATCAAATGCAGTAAATTAATTTGCATTTGTATCTAAAATAATGTTTATAAAGTAAATGACATTAAAATATTTATCAAACAAATAAACTGACATCAATTCAACATTCCCTTTTAGAAATCTATGTAATAGAGCAAGCCGTGTCAAAAGAAAGCCCATTCGCAAATTTACTGTCGTGAACAATAATGACGACAATCTGCTTGTGTTTACCATTCCCCATATAGAAGCTAAAATTTTAAGTACAAGTATTTCCGTATGAATTAAAGGCGTGGTAGCGTTGCGTGTCCGAAATCGACACTACTTTTAACTGAAGGATGATTGTGATGTAAGCACCATCCCATTCGATAAACGGATTGTTCTTGATTGACCACAACGAGTGCGGACTTATTCACTGTGGACAATTAATGTTTGCTCTAACGAGCATTGTTTTCGCTTTAATACGACTTTTTTCATATCATGAAATTCCATATTTTGTTTCTATGACCTGTCTTGAGGTAAAACGGGATGAAATAACACCTTAAACATTCAGGTAAAAAATCAAAACTGAGAAGTGTGAAGGTTGTACACCGCGAAACGAAAATCGGGGAAATCCCCAGACAATGTGTACCCCTCTCATATATTATACTAATTATTTTATTGTCATTTTCACCGACGAATATTCATTCGGCCTAATAGTTTGATATATAATATGTTTTATCATAATATTGTTGCGTAAGAAAACTAGTGTTGGGTTGTCAATAATTTAAACTCCACGTAACATTACGCTATTGTTAGCGCCGTTTCACTTGCTCTCGGGTAATAGATGTATAATATTTTACTAGTTATACAATCTTTTTTCAAACCCATTAAACACGGTTTTAGTTTCATGATTAAGCAGCAAAATACCGAATTTATAAATCCACACACACACACAAATAGATATAGTGCCATTAAACCCGATTTTCGCAATGCCTTACTCAAATGCGTTATTTGTGTTGATGAACTGTAGAAATTTGATAAAGACCATATGTAATATATAAGACTTATTTATACTGATATACTTATAGATTTAGTGTCGCTGGAATGGAAAGATGAAATATTATCCTAATAAAAAATAAAACTTCAGAACTATTAAATTAAATATTGATTAAGATATCATAAAAACAATACGATAAGTACTTACTTGATTCGTTTGTTCTTACTTCAAGGGCCTCCGAAAAATTCCCAGTCCCTATTTTGTTTGTTGCTTTTACGACTATACTATAATTCCAAAACGAGAATACATTCTCGATAACTGTTTCTGTATCATTAACTTCGATAATATTATATATCATGTCACCTTGGCCACGACATGTTCGACTCAAGTATCGATACTGTACAGTATAATTTGTAATTTCTCCATTTGGTTCTTCTGGAGGAGACCATTGTATTATGATGGACAGATCGGATGCTTCTTTAATCTTTAGTCCAGTGGGTTTACCAGGAACTGATGTAAAATGTGTATGGTATTGTATACATATACTGGCCTGCACATTAAGTCGCTTTTGTTTGGCGTATATGCGTGTATAAAACAAAACATCGATTTATTGTTTAACAAAGGAAAATGTCTATTTAATATTGACTAAGTTTTCAAATTGTTCGTAATGAAAACATCAATATATCATATTAAATAATATAAACCTGACGTGTGCATATCAATGGAATGTCTGCTTTCTAAAGGGCAACAATGTCAATAAAAACATAATGTTTTTCATTTATAATTGCAATTTTGACATATAATGTCTGCGTAAATCATTGAAAATTAGCACTTACTGTCCTCCAGAGTGCTGAAGGAAACAGCATAATAATCTCCCAACTCCATTGTATAGGCTCTTAAATACGCGGTGTAATTATTATACGGGTGCAAGTTCGTTAGTAGCCAAGTATAGGTTTGTTCTGATGTCGAAAACGTACTCGACTCCATTTCTAAACATTGCGAAAACTGAAAATATACAGCATCACATTCATCGAAATTTGTCATATAAGATAAATAAATCTCTACCTACAGACTGGACAAGACGCGATGATGCCAATATCCAGCCTTAAAATAAGCAACAACTCGGCTCGCGCAATTCAAGTTACCTCTAAACTGCTGATTTTTAAAGAATCATCATGAAGATCGCAATCGGAACAGTTCCACCGAGCACTCAGTATGCACGCGTTGGTTGTGTCATTTACCCATGCAATATAATTTCGGATAATACCGTTTCTTATGTTTGGTGCTGACCAAGTGAGGTTCGCAGAGCGAGATGTTATAACGGTTACATTGCCTTGTACGGTTCCCGGAGCTACAAAAAAAACACGATACATTAGTAATAATTAAGTTGGCATGCACCAATACCAAATGTATAATTTTTAAATTGACCAAATTGATTCATCGATGCCTGTCATAATAACATCAGTACCGCATGTCCATCACTTTGTTATGGAACAAACTTTTATTCGAACATTGACAACTACTTCAACACCGATCACATGAATACCTGTTTCTTCCGAGCTTTCATTGAATAATTTTTTCACTATATCCCCGTATAAAAATCCATACTCTCCATTAGTCAAGAATGGATGTAAAGACACATCACAAAATGTTCCAGGATCAAGACCAAATACCGATGTCTCGTTTGAAAACACGGTTGAGTTGTATCTAGCGAGCATTTTTGAGTTGACATTCGGACTTTCACATCTAAATGTAACATTGTATCCAGTATAAACGCCTTGTATTTCATCCCAAGTCACAGTCATGGAGTTGTTTGTCTTGTTGCTTATGCGAATGGAATCCTCTTGTATATTGTTTGGTACTAAATATAAATATGTTCATTATATAATTATCAAAGCATTATGTTACTTTGCTCGTTCATGAACGTGTTTAATATAAAACTGAAAGCAATCTAAACACAAACATGTTTAACAATGACCATTGTCTGGAATAAACATTACCGGGCTTTCAGTGTTCATGTCTGTTAAGTTGTATAGTCTTGAATAAAATAAAACTGTATCACCTAAACTTGAGTGTTTGTTCATCGTGTATATTGTTCAGCATTATTTATACTTGCATAAGTACCATTAAGCTTGTGTGTGTCAGCTGGTGAAATAAATATGAGTATCAATGGCTATTTTAGACGTTTGCTTATTGAAATGGACTTAAAACTTGGTAATGAAGAACTAGCTAATATATGAAGGAGTATACCTGTATACAGACTGAAACTTTGACATGTAGCAGGACTTCGTAAATAGTTTGAATCCGATCTTTTCATCGCAGTTGTAAATGAAAAGTTGTAGAGAGAGCCAGCTTCCAGTCCTCTTACTTCCAGTGCAGTGATATTTTTCAGAAAAACACATGGGCTGGTACTGTTACAGAGCAAGTTATTGACTGTATATTCTATTTTATTAGGCATTTCAAGCAAGTAAAATTCGAAACGTTCGAGAGTAACGTTTTGACCGAAGGTCATTGTATGTCTTGTGGTATTGGTAAGCACCCAGCTTCGAACGCAGTTTGGCACTGAAAATGCAGAAGACGTTTATCTTCAACAGGAAGAGACTGGTTCATGTTATATTTAATCCAGCAAGGTATTAAAAGCACATTAACTTGCATTGTCTAAATATTAAATATAGCGTTTTCGTTCAACACTAAACAAATTATAACCGTACACAAGAAAGAAGTTTATCATTTTTACCAAAACCTTTCACTTCCCAATAACTATAAGGATTCAGAACTAAACTTGATTTTTTTATACAAACATATGAATAACACTGTAAACTATAATAGTATTAGTAAGTCGAAAAACACAACATCAACACGCATTACGCGTACAACCATGTCAAAATGATATGTCAAGCTACTTACACAAATGAATTTGACGACATACTTTCAAATCTAACAAAGCAACGTATAGGTCAGACAAAAAAACAAACGTACATACATGTAAAAACGTTGATAGACTGGTTTTCGTCGCTTCGGAAGCCATCTTTCGAGAGGAAGACTTGCAAGATATATCGTGTTCCAGGTAGTAATTTATTGAAGGTAATGCTAGCGTTTAGATTTTGTGTTATATTAAAATAACTAGTGTTATAAATTGCATCATTAGTCACAATTTCAGCATAGAAGGCATCCGCATCTGAGTTGTTTGATGATAGTGTACCGACAATACTAACGGAATCGTTTGATTCTTGAAGTACTTCAAACGTAAAGTTGTTTCCTAGTTGTAATACTGCAATTCCAAATTGCATTTCAGTAAAACACGATCAGACTGAACAAGGATGGATATGATAGACGCTTACATTTGAAAATTATATATATATATATATATATATATATATATATTTGACATTTCTAATGAAAGGTAATTTTTTATAAGAACAGTCTACATCGTTCCGATTCAAACGAAGATCTAACACAACGTTAAGAGAAATACACATTATTTATAAAACATTTTTGAACATTTTAAGCAATTGAAACCATAGAAGATACTCGAGTAAAATGATATTAGTACGAATAACATAGAGGCGTTAAGAACCGTTATGAATTTAATTACAAATAATTCATTAAGTTGATCCTTTAAAATTGTAAAGTGTTCCAACTATCTAAAGAGTTTTTTAATTGCCATTACGTTGAAGTTCACACGTGGGAATTTGGTCGAAGGCGCCTGAAATATTGCACTTGGTTGTCTCGTTTCCCGCTATTTTGTAGCCCATATTGCAGGTAAAAGTAACGGAAAAGTTTGCAGACACTGGCAGGCTGGGGTTTATTATTCCGTGTTCTATTTCTGGTCCAATACAATCTACATTACATAATTAAACTGCATTTATCCATAGTTATAGAAGTAGAAGCAGTTGCAGCATTTGTAGCATTTACAAGACAAGACAATACAACGGTTTATTTCGCTACATAGATCAATACATGCTATGATACATATTTAAATGTATACATCGCAATTGCGTTTGGTGTGTTAATAAAGTTTTGATATAGGTTGATATTTTACAGATTGGCAAGGGTAGAAAAATCGACAAGTAAGCTGGTCGACGGAGTTGATAACGACATTCGTCTATTTTACTCATCGCTCACCGTTGGGGAAATAATATGAATATCGACGCACTCTTTATTGGCGTTAAACAATCATTCAAAGTGTTCGTACCTTTCATGTCCATATATACACGCGGAGCTCAGGATGTTTTGAGGCTTTCATTTAATGTTTTCGCAATTATCTGGATAATTAACACTTTAACCAGATATTGAGATTTGTGTTTTATTAAAAACAATTATCACATATATTTTTAAAACGACGTTTACGATCAATATACAGGTTGACATTTATAAAATGTTCCTAATCTTCATAGCGCTTAAAGCTTTTCCGACTTAAAGCTACGACGAATCTGATGAAACCATGGGTTCCGTGATTAAAAGCATAAAAAACGTGCGTTCGTGAATACAGATTGTAAACCGTGTATAATATCAATATCCAATAGAGCATAAGATCTCGTTACCATCAATTGATACATTGCAAAGATGCCATTTTTATTGTTAATCGTTTCTACACTAAATACGGCCGTAATAATTATTATCACTACGCTTTAGCCAAATTTCATCGTTAATTACAAACTAAATATAAGTTGTTTGTGCATTTGGCGTCAATTTCGTTGACAATCAATAGAATTACTAAATAAAGAGTGGCAACAGTCGATTAGTTCACCAATTGAAAGATATTACGTTATTGCAAACAACTCTTTGTATAACATCAAATAGCCAATTACTCTTTTGCCGTATTACCCAATTAAATGTTACCACATCTTCTTTTCAATTTGCCTATGCTATCGTTAGCTACAAGTATTAACCTTCTTGATAAACTGTATATAAGAAACGACCTTGTGAATTGCAAACTGTGTCGCATGACATCCACTTGTTGCCAAAATGGACAGAATGCCCGACTGGTATTTCAAAAGGAGGACACTATCGAACTAGTCGTTAGATATTCACTCATTTTTATCATTCGACCATGCATTCAGGTCACCAACGACAAGTAAATGATAGTCACCAAAGTGAACATCTAGCGGATATAATTATTTTCATATTTTGAAATTAACGCCTTTAAAAATCTAC
>NC_068365.1:54287282-54307282 GCF_020536995.1 Dreissena polymorpha
CACGTGTTCTGCATTGTACACATCAGCATTGGGTGTTCCAATCTATAATAATACTCTGTTCTTCAATAGAAAAAGGCGGAACGACGCACACGGCCGGACATAACGATCACACAATTTTTCTTTGTCATGGGGCCAATGGCCGATACATTAAACGTATAGTTAAGAACATTTTACGAACAATGAAAAACGTTCTGTTGAAATTAACTCAATAGAAATAAACAGTGATGAACATGGAGAAAGGAGTTGTGTATGTTTATTATGAGTCTCAAAGACTATGTCACACAAATAATCCCAAAGGGCTAAGGAAAACATATTTACACCTTACGGCTCACAAAGTCAGTCTTCTAATGACATGAACGCTCGCGCTCTTAAACGTAACGATAAACGCTACCGATGCAAGCAAAATCTAATTCGAATAATACAATATGTGTATAATTTATGATTTTTTACATTGATGAACAATCCTATAATAGATTAGCACTCGTATGCCATTGGTATACAAACCGTGGCCTCGCCTGCCTGCACGTACAATATGGTATTTCAGTCGTGTGCTCGTCTTTATGTATAACCGAATGGTATACATCTATGCTTAATACCTTACATACATGTTTTATGATCTTTTTGATGAACTTACGTTTTATCCAAACCTAAATAAAACTCCCTGTATGGTTTTCTAACGAATATATTCGTATGTTATTCAAAAGGTTCTGTTACAAATTTCGTTGGTACAACACGATTTCAATAGCATGTGTGCGTTCTTTTGGGCGCTTTTAAATAAAATGTAAACACTGAGCTTGAACATGTACTAATTTATATTGATACTTCTATCTAAGTATAGACTATTTACCAATCCTTATTTGATAAAAAAAACAATCCAAATTAATACAAATACATAGTTTCTTTTCACCTCATAACTTCGTTTAAGCACAGCATCTACAAGCCCAAATCATATAAGTCGAAATCTACATATAGAAATTCTGAAACCTTTAGCCACGATTTCAGAAGTTTAATTCTTGTCCGCTAGTCTTTTGTTTAAGGTAGTGTATTTGTAAAACATTTATGACAAAATAAATTGTACAATTTCCACGATCTCATCTGTATCGTTTCAAGGTGTGTCGTACCAAATATTATAAATGTTTACCGTGAAATAAGCCAGTTATTAGATATTAAGTGACCTAGTTTGATATGAATTATTGAACATCTGTATTATTGAGAGGTATAAAAATCACTCAATCTTGAAGCACATATAATGAATTTACTACCGTGGTGTATTTAAACTCTAAATACACTGTTGAATCAGCACAAAATAACACTTCATTAATCCATGTATTAAATGAGAATATACACACATGGTTTTCTCACATTTGCAACTAGGCTCCCATCTTTTAAAGTTAGAAGAATGATAAGTGTGGCTTTAGAGACCTTTAAAATATTAAACAAAAAGGGACCCAGTTATCTACATGATCTTGTTACATTTAAAGACTCTAAATATAATTTTACGTAAACTAACTTTGTGGAACTGCCTAGACCTAGAACTGAAAGGTTTTATTATTTACGGAATTATTTCCGTTACTCTGCAGCCATTATGCGGAACTCTCTGCCGGACACATTCAGACAGTGCTCGTCTTATAACCAGTTCAAATCCATGATCGACCAATGGAATGGACCCGATTGCAGCTGTTCTGCGTGTGCCCGGTAGGGAGCGTTGACATGCTGGCTGGCCGGGTACAATACTATATACTATAATGTTACCCTATTCTCTGTATGCTTTTAATTTTTGTTTCATTTACTTTGTGTCTTTTTTCCCTTCGTTTTCTATTAGTTTGCAATTATTTTCTTGCATGTATCCATATGTTTCGCTTCCTTCTGGTTAGCTTTTTTGCAGGGGCTATGTCTCTACCCGACCTGGTAGGCTTGTCGGGGAGAGTGAATGGTTTCGTACCCTTTCCTTGTATGACATGTTTGGGATCAGGGACACTCACAACCCCTGCCCCCCCCCCCCCGCCATTGTACTGGCAGTGCTTTGGGATGGGGAGTGCCCCCGGCATCCCTGGGAGGTCTAGTATTGCCCAGGGAGGTGCTCTGATTGACTTCAGGATATCAAGTGTAGAGATGCAGCTTCTGCCGGGCTGTTATGCATGTTTGTTAATATGTATGTAGACAATGTTTCTGCTAGGTAGCCAATCCTATTCTGCAATGCCATGTATTTGAGTTTTATTTATTTCAAGTTATTTCTTACCAAGTTCGTTCAAGCTAATGCTATAATGTGATATGCATATATGTAACTTGTTATAATTTAGCCTCCTCCCTCTCCAGAGGATGATAAAATACTATATGGGTCTAATTGCTTTATTTTCATACTATAGAATACACATTGCAATTAGTGATATATAACCTCTGTGTGCTAAACGTCTTTAAATATCCATGCTTAATAACTTTAGTCAGTTTATTTAATATATTATTCTGGTATAATAATAATTATGGTGTTCATAATCTGTATCTACAGGTATCTGTACTTGAGTAGTTTCAATTTTAGCCGATTGCTTGGATGATTGTATGATTGTCTAATTAACTAATTAATTAAATAATTGATTGGTTTGATAAATAATTAGTATGATTGTGATATCCAACATCGTGTTGACATGTATTGTTCATTTTGTCATGCTTAACATTTTAATAATTTATTCTAAGTAATGTAATTGTATGTGCTATGTTGTTATCATGTTAATGTTTAGTTTATACGTCGGCTTTAAAAGCTCTTTAGTGCTTGTGTTAAAATGTATTATATACCCGACTTTATAAATAAATATTACTTGACTTGATTTGACTTGAGGCCGAAACTTGTATACATTTGACGATTAATGCCGACATCAGTCGGCATCAAAAAAAAGTATTATTACGGGTACATTAATTAAATACCAATAATTCATTGCTTATGCAATACAAGACATAAGTTACAATAAAACATTAAATATAAAGCGCTTGGGTCACCGCATAAAGACGGTCAAAGGCAATCCAACCATAAATTGCCTATTTCTGCATTTGATTATTTATAAATGACTTTTCAAATCAATCAGGCAAAGATTTGTACGTAAGCCAGTACAAACTTTCGTAAATCTAAATGTGATGTTTGATTTTCTTCCCGTTTAAGTATAACCAGGACGAAAAATACAGACTCTTGTGAAATGCGACCGCTTTAACTTGTTTATTTTGTTAATTTTGCACATTTATAGATACGCCTAATACTTTAAACATTCGTGTGTTGTATCGGTGTTTTAATGTCCTTAACTAACAACTCGACCTTATATTTGTAAATCAGACGCATATGCTATGTCGCCTTCATTTGTCGATATGTAACCTCCAAAACAGAAAATCATCTGCTGTGCTCTTCTTGATGTTTTAGGGCAAAGCCGAGATGTTTCTTAGCTGTTCTATTATTTTTTGCAGAGATTACTAGAATCTATAAGAGTGTCCTTATAAATTGTATCTATGTATACTAATTAATATAATGTAACAATACACTTTTTCAAATATGATATAAGCTTTATCGAATTATCAATTGTTTTTATATGAACTCGCATCCACACATAGCGACTTATATGATTAAGAACGAGCGAAAACCGTATATAATTATTTAAAATAGACTGGCTTGTACATCTTTCAAAAGAAAATTATTTACATAATAGACTTGTGTTTGTTTTTTCATTTCCATCGTTACTTAGTAGATTAAATTTAATATCTTACATTGTCCATATGTCGTATGTTCACCGAACATAAACGTTGAAACAATGAGAACTACCTGAAATGAAAAGATTTAGTATTATACATGGTGTATGTGTTTGCATGCATAACCTCTTAACAATAATATAATGTGATAAATGAACTAAATAACGTTACAATTATGACTTTGATATGTCTGCTGTTTTCTTTTCATCAGCAGGGTATGTGATAAATTGAACGGATTTACCTGTGCTGTTCATGCCACATAGGAAATAGACGCATATATAGTACAAGCGTCTTATATGTATACCTTGAAAATTACTTTGTTTTTCATTGTGTAATTTAACGACGGTCACAAAATGGTCTGAACTGCTTTCTCCTGAAATACAAAATGATCATGGTGTGTTTTGTTGTTTCATGATCTTTTTAAACAAGTAATTTTTTTTTCAGTACAGTGCAACCGCGCGTTTGAACGGTTAGAAAAATGTCGGATCAGTGTGGGGATTTCATATTACAAACGCGCGGTTGCACTTTACTGAACAAATACTTATTTGTTTAAAAAGAAAATTATACTTATAGAAAACTCTCACGAATGAGCGAGCTCTCCACTTTATCCCATTACAAATGGTGAAATATTTAAAAAGAGATCCTAAAAATTGTTAACTGGGTCGCGCTTTATTCTCCCAACACAGATCTTTAAAAGTCACGTGGTATAGGCCCCGTGTTAAAGATACTGAATCTGGTGTGGGTATTTTTCTAAGCATTGCGTTGACATAGTTATCGAAATATATAAATAACAAATTCCTATTGATAAAAGATTTGAAGTAATCTTAAAACTTGTTGGTATTGCCTATTAACAGGCCTTTCAAAATGTCTGTATGTTTACAATTCGCCGGTTACCATATTGATGTCGATGAGTGCCGGAGTTTTATGAGCTTTCCGCGGTAGCCTTTACACTTCTAATATATTTCAGAGATAATCGTCATTGTTAATTAACGACGTCAAAAATACTGACAGCTTTATTATTTTGATGGGATTTTTTACGGTTTTTTTTACTTAGTATGTCTCTTATTTAAAGCATACGGCAATCATTTAAGTTGGTGTCACCTCTTGGGCTAAACAATGTTAGCGGACGATAACAATGTGATTTGTAATTTGTGTGCTCCACTGTTGTGCGACCCTACACTGACGAATGGACTCGACACACCGATCTTCTTTCCCTGAGATGTCAGGCTCATAGATCTGAAACGGTCTGATCTCCAGTCAAGACTGGACCTTAATACTGTAGACACAGATTGACTTTCAACTGCGTTTAGTCTACAAGCCTTTGTCAACGTCCATTGCGTCAGACGCGGCAGACAGACCCGATTTACGCTTTTTGGTTCTCTAAAAGTCAAACGTATGTCTTTGGTGAAATTTGAAAGTACGCGAAAAAATCTTTAGTTTTGACGCGTGGTCACTTCAAAGTTAACGTACCGTACATTCGTTAATTTGTGCATGCATCGTGAGTCAGACTCATTGTGTTCACATGGCTTCAGTCGTTTATCATGATGTGTAACAATGCCAAAAACTGGAGAAAAAAAAAAACGTTTACGGCGAGGATTCAGCTGAAATAGCTAAGCCGAATAGGTTGCAAAAACCAGCACGACGGCTCGTGTAAAGACACATAAGTCATCAAGTTACTCTCGTACAAGCCCTCTCTATTATGTGTCCAATGTATACCTATAACTTCAAATCACAAGAAGACGTGATCGACTTATCGTCAACGTGAGTCGAAGCCTTTTAAAACATGTCCACGATTTGCACTATTGCCAAGATTGATGTCAATATCTGGTAATATATGAGTCGTGTTCTGAGAAAATTGGGCTTAATGCATGTGCGTAAAGTGTCGTCCCAGATTAGCCTGTGCAGTCCGCACAGGCTAATCAGGGACGACACTTTCCGCCTAAATTGGATTTTTGCTAAGAAGAGACTTCATTTAAACGAAAAATATCATAAAAGCGGAAAGTGTCGTCCCTGATTAGACTGTGCGGACTGCACAGGCTAATCTGGGACGACACTTTACGCACATGCATTAAACCCAGTTTTCTCAGAACACGACTCATATGATAGGATCATCACAACAATTCCAACATAAGACCACTATTTCACTCCGGCGCCAATCGTGATTAACTGAAACTTGCATTTAATTAATCATAACTCGACTTTTATCATCTTTTTGTCTATGTCGAAAAGCTAAGCGACGTTTGTAATATGACAAACTCTTGTCTTAAAAGTTATAAAATACATTGATCAAGATCCCACATCCTTCACGCAGCACATTCTTAATAAGGTTTTTTTAACATACTAGCAATTGATTTAGTCTGTCGCTGTGATAGATGAAAGTTTAAGGGTAATAGATGGGATTGCCTGATGACAAAAACTATTTAAAACAAGATGTGTTTGTGAAACACTATGTCCCCCCCCATATATTTGACCTTTGACCTTGAAGGATGGCCTTGACCTTGACCTTTCACCACTCAAAATGTGCAGCTCCATGAGATACACAAGCATGCCAAATAACAAGTTGCTATCTTCAATATTGCAAAAGTTATGGCCAATGTTAAAGTTTGACGCAAACAAACAAACCAACAAACAACAATCAAACAGACAGGGCAAAAACAATGTGTCCCCCAGTATAGACTGGGGGACATAAAAATCATGAAAATATCACATTCAGTTATTTACCTCATAATAATATCCAAACAGCTCACACTCTGAAAGCGGATCCTCTATTGAGTTACAATATACCCCCTTTTACAACGCGCATAATCAACAATTTGCGATTGCTATCAAATATTTGTAAAGTTTATTACATGCGCAAACCTTATATTAAAGATTCATCAATATTAAGTGATAGCCCACAAGGAAGCTTGAATCACAAGATCCTTGGACGCTAGCAAACAAAGGCGTATGAGGAAGAAAATATGTTACATGATATAAGGCAAGATAGCTTTGAAATCGCTATTGTTATGAATAGCTACAGGAAAATATAAACGAAATGTTCAAACGCGCTGAATTTCAGTAGTGTTAATTTATTTACAAATATGCTTGTTTAAGTTTACTTTAACAATTTTTCATGCTTGGGTAGTCGCTTCTCAATCTTCTCCTCCTGCCCTTAACCCTTTGCATGCTGGGAAATTTGTCGTCTGCTAAAATGTCGTCTGCAAAATTTCTAAAATTAGCATTTTCTTCGATTTATTCGAAGAATACTATCAGAATAGCAAACAGTTTGGATCCTGATGAGACGCCACGTTCTGTGGCGTCTCATCTGGATCCAAACTGTTTGCAAAGGCCTTCAAAATTTGGTTCCAGCACTGAAAGAGTTAAAAAAAAAACTATTTAAAATATATGTGAATGGAATAACAACACAACATGAAATCAATTGGAATCCAAAAAAATACGCTTTCCGTATTATACTCTATATGACACTGGAATCAACATAGGAACATGTTTTGAACATTTTACTAGCGTATTATTTATGTTCTTCTATGCCACAAAGAACTTTAAAATGCATTTACATACGTTTTAAACACAATTACAATAATATCTCCAAAATAACTCCTTATGCGGAATTCGTATGAAGAGAATAATACTTATGATGCCATCATGTCACGCATTCAGGCACGCACACAATTTTGGAACAATGTGAAATATAATAAATTACTTTTTAAATCTTTGGATTTATCATAGTAATAATTAATGAGAAGACCATGATGATCATTGAACGATAACCTAAAAATCTCACAGGTACATACTCAAGACACCCAGTTTGGGGCAACTTTGACTAAAGGGGCATTACTTGCGAAACTCTGAGTCGTGTCATTTTAGTTAAGAATTTAAAAAAGTTTTTATATGTATAAGTCTGTATGAATCATGGTATAGTTTTGACCCCGGAGCTATGATCTAAACTCTAGGCCTATTTGATTTTCTAGAAGGGTTAATTGTTTGTTGTGTTGTTGTTTTTTGTTCAAATGTCAAATGTGAGCCCTGGGGCATGGTCAGCATTCACCCGAGAGGCATGATTTGAATAACATAGTAGAGGACATCTTCAAGATTTGTCCTATGTATGTCAATGTCAACCAAGTGACTCATATGCGGGTATAGTTTTAACACAAAGGACATTATTTAAACTAATTTCATAAAGAACCTCTAGATGATGCTTAATGCCATATATTAAAAAAGTGTGCTATGCTTTTTCAGACAAGAACATTTTTTTAAGGTTTCCATTTAAAAGTCCATTTAAAACTGGGTACGCCCGAGGTGACGCCAGTTTTACCTCAGATTCAAATTTGAACAAACTTCGTAAATGGCCTCCAGATGATATCACATGATAAATATCAAA
The DNA here is from genome assembly GCF_020536995.1 of Dreissena polymorpha. NCBI lineage: Eukaryota > Metazoa > Mollusca > Bivalvia > Myida > Dreissenidae > Dreissena > Dreissena polymorpha. The sequence continues at coordinate 54,295,387 of NC_068365.1, forward strand.
GCCAGGGGCATCGCGGTTTAATACGATAAGACTTGAACGACTTTCTCTAAATAGCTAACGCAAAACTGTTACCTGGGGCGAGAGCAATTCTGACCCAAGAGAAATAGTTTGAACAAACTGTGTAGACGACCTTTCGCTGATGCTTCATACCAAATACTAAGGCTTTGTCTTTTCGGTTTCAAATTAGATATTTAAATGTAATCCCTATATAAGTCTATGAAAAGTGGTAAGCCGCGCAACGGGAATAGTTTTTACCCAAGGGCATTGTTCAAACACACGAAGATTACCACAATAAAATGCTGCATGCCATATATTAAACCAGTGCTACTAGCGGTTTAAGATACAATTATAAGATTGTTCTTTTTTAACACCTTTTTGGGCCCCTTGATCTAATTTATCAACAGACCGGAACGATGAAAACAAACAATTGTCATAGCGGAGCACACAAGCAACATTAATTAATACATATGTGTACTGTTTCGTCGAATTCTTCCAATCAGAGTAGGATAATATTTTGACGGACGCATTTACGGACGTATCATGGTTCATCAAAAGCCTAGTTGAGCCAAAATTGCAGCCACCTTCTGCGATGCGAAATATATTTTGTTGTTAGGTTGTGGACTTGGCATGATAGTTAAGATAGTAGCGTTGAAACGGATTTCTTTTTTGAAATGCTAGAATTAAATGTGATCGTGTTGCACTTGCAAATCAAATGTTAACTGATGCTACTGCTCTAAAGATTTGTTAAAATCGGTTAATTGCATGAACATAGTAGCTGATATTCAATTGAAATAATGTTGTGTTAACCTGACAAGTAACCGTCAATCAGCACCATTGTATCTTCAACTATCGTTATAGATATACTTTGTATCATTAGGCATAGGACTAAGGCTCTTGTTTGACGACGAGATTATAAATTCACAATCTCATATTTACGGTATCGGAACAAGTGCGCAGCATAGTTCCAAATTGTTTGTCCACTAGTACTTCAATTATGCTTCTAGCGTGGTATTTGCTTATTTAAACAGGTAAATAATTAACACGGTTTGCCATGTTGTGATGTAAAATTTCCTGTTATATAAAATGATTTATCCGCGTTATGTGCACGTGTGCTCATGTAAAATAAAAGGAAATTAATGAACGCCTAAAAGCATAATACAACAACGCTAAGTTTTAACAAATACTTCATGATTGACAAATTATAGCATTTTACGACAATGAATCATTGTGACTTCTGCCGAGTTTACGTTGGCCTTTCAAATAACCAGTAGGCAGACGGCAAAAAAGCCCGCGTTTTCAGTTGTCTTAGTTTGAGCAATGTTTAGCTGTATTATTCAAGTGTCTGTAAATTGCACAAATTATCCGTGCTCTGTGAAAATGGGGTTTAATGCATGTGCGTAAAGTGTCGTCCCAGATTAGCCTGTGTAGTCCGCACAGGCTAATTAGGGACGACACCTTCAGCCTAAACAGGTTTTTTTTTGCAAGAGGAGACTTTCTGTAAACGTAACATACCATAAACGCGGAAAGTGTCGTCCCTGATTAGCACCGCAATCATTAAAATCCCTTTTTACAGAGCACGGCCCAAATATAAGTTGATCATGTCACCTAAATATGCAATTGTAAAGCATCCACTTATTAAACAAAATAATTCCGACATGGTTAGATAGTGCATCCTACAGGGCTAGATAGTAAAGACCCGGTCCTTTTCAGAATTATACATGTATGTATGTATGTATGTATGTATTTGATTAGAGTTCGAGCCAACCGGAAATTCGAGCCAAGCGAGTTCGAGCCATCGGGTTTCGACTGTATTTGATCTGTGCTCTGTGAAAAACTGGTATAATTTATGTGCGTAGAGTGTCGTCCCTGATTAGCCTGTGCATTCTGCACAGGCTACTCGAGGACGACACTTTCCACCTAAACTTGATTTTTTGCTAAGGAGAGACTTTCTTGAAACGAAAAAAATCATAAAAGATGAAAGGGTCGTTACTGATTGGCATGTGCGAACTGCACAGGCTAATCTGGGACGACAATATACGCACATGCATGAAACCCCCTTTTCACAGAGCACGGCTCATTTATTTTAAGGTGGCATTAGTTGAAACAAAGGTTGAATACATTTATCCCATGACAATAATTAGTTTGTAAAAAATACGCCAATAATGTCTAGGTTTGGTGCTAAGTACAAAATAATGCATGTTAAATACGTTTGGTACGATTGAAGAATACACATTATGCATTTACTTAAAAGGAATCTCCATCTTTCAGAGGCTTCTTCAACTTCCATAAATCTTTGCATAAAGTAAAAAAAACGTTTTGAATAATGTCAATTCCTTTGCTCTTCTTCTGGCCGGTATGATGCATATACGAATGATTTGTGTCTTGCTCTGTGAAATCTGGGCATAATGCATGTGCGTAAAGTGTCGTCCCAGATTAGCCTTTGCAGTCCGCACAGGCTAATCAGGGACGACACATTCCTCTTTTATGATATTTTTAGTTTCAAGGAAGTCCCTCCTTACCGAAAATCAAGTTTAGGCGGAAAGTGTCGTCCCTGATTAGCCTGTGCGGACTGCACAGGCTAATTTGGGACGACACTTAACGCACATGCATTAAGCCCAGTTTTCTCAGAACAAGGCTCATTTGTAAAAAAGTCACGATTTACTACATAAATGTTGCTTAAACGATGTGTGATTATGTATTTGAACGATTATGAAGAGGCTAACAATATCATCAACAGTGTTAAGTAGAATGGTGCATAATGCAGCTCTGTTAAAGAACAACATGTTACGAAGTAGACACTGACAGTAGCATGAACAATTCATTTTTTTAAACATAAGTTATTGATGACAAATGAATGCAGGAATAATATTAAGGGTTTCAGAAAGCATTTTTTGTTTGTTTTTTTAATAAATTACTCCGCAAATTATATTTTATGAATGTTTTCGGAACAAGGGGTTGCAAACTTTAAAATAATGCTATTGGTTTTCTAACAAAAAACTGTTACTATGAGACTACTGGATAAAATTCACATATTCTACAAAATATTTATAATTCTGATTTTTATTCTTGAAAAGTATCTTCTTTACAAACTATAAATAACACTTTTGATCAGAAAATACATCGATAATGATGTTTAAGTAGGTTTTTTTTTCAATAAGCATATAGCCTATTTTCTAGTATATTCAGTCACTCTTCAGAGTTCATTGACTTTTTATACTGAATGAAAACATTTTCAAAAAAAGTTAGACATTTAATTAAACAATTCATGTCAAAATAAAAGCAAAGTAATTGACATATCAGCTACTTCCTTAATAACATGACAATTCTAGGATGGCACCCTAGCAACTTCGTGATTAATTAATATCTTCTAATCAATCTGTAATGTCATCATTTTTCTAGGAAACATTTTATGTTTTTAATATTTATTTCAAGAAATCAATAAATTAATATTGTTTTAGACTAATTAAGACAAACGTACTGATTTAAAGTTACTGTTTTGAAATTTATTGGTATTTTATTTGACATGTGTAGCAACTTTAGCAAAATATTTAACAAAGTTTTTTTTCCAAACTACAAAAACATTTTATTTACCAAAAAGTAAATTATGTTTTATAATTTCTTAATTACAAAGAAATAACTCAAGATTCATCATATTTGTGTCATAATTTTGAAAATAAGTATGTGGTCGAAGTTATAAAAATTTATGAAGCTAGCGAAAAAAGAAGGATAAACTGAAATGTGTGGGTTTTTTTCCAATATTTAATGCGCTATATTTGAGGCGTCTTTTTTAAGGAATTATGTAAAGAGTTCCTGACCAAAATTATGGTTATATTACTTTTAAATCATTTACTTATTGGAATACAACAAGAAAGTGGTAGAATATTTGCGGAAAACATAAGAAAATCAACGCAATCTTGTCTGGGGAAATTTTCCGAATGGTTACGGAAATTACCGATCGTCGGTTTCTGAAACAGAGTATGTCGCGGTTTCCGAAAAACAAAATGACTGCATCCAAAGATTTTAATGTTACTGACTATAACTGGTTGATAAATGTATATTTTCTTCCCGTTTTATTAAGTGGCAATTACAAGGCCGATACACTTGAAATGTGAAGGCTATTCAATCCTTTGGCCTTTGTCTGTCAATATATCTGTACGATCTGCAATTTCCGTTAGACAACGGGGAATCAGACTATCTTGACAGACACAAAATTTAATCAGAATTATTATGTTTTCCATGAATATTCTACCACTTTCATGGTGTATACCAATAAATAAATGATTATCAAGAAATAGCACTTTGATTTCAGTCAGGAGCACTGTCTATAATCTCGAAAACAAATACTCTAAACTGTTTGGTTTACAATTTTGTGATGTAAATAGCTTGCATGCAGCATGATATTGAATGTTCTATCAAATTAGTGATTTCACTATCTTGATTGAGTGATTTCGGACTGTTAGATCCAACCAGAAAAGAGCTCTAAAAAGCTATTAAGACCCATGTAAAGCGAAGTAATAAAGAACCACTTTTTGTTCACTACCCGAAATGTGACGTAACGAGTTGCCTCCCTTGTTGATTCATGCTACTGACAGTGTAATAGTATCAAAACACAATGTTGAAATACAATGGTGATAAAGGTAGCTCTATTAAAGTACAACATGAGACGTAGTTTATACTTACAGTGCAATAGTACAAACACGTGTTGAACTAGAATTGTGATAAAGACAGCTCTAGTAAAGAACATGTGACGCAGTAGACACTTACAGTGTAACAGTATCCAATACACAATGTTGTTAAATCTTTATAAGGACATTTTTGTTCTCATAAATAGCAATAATGATACCATCGTCAAAAAGATACGAGCGTTATTACAAAAACAATCATGTTAAGATTTTAAACACTCTCAATTTATTTCTATTACTTTAAACAAGAGATGTGTTTGTCAGAAACACACTGCCCCCTATTGCGCCGCTTTGAAGCCATACATTTGACCTTTGACCTTGAACGATGACCTTGACCTTTAGCCACTCAAAATGTGCAGATCCTTGAGATTCACATGCATGCCAAATATCAAGTTGCTATCTTCAATATTCAAAAAAGTTATGACCAAACTTTAACGAAGGTTAAAGTTTTAGGAACGAAAAATGCAATGATATTTGACCTTTGACATTAAAGGATGACATTGACCTTGACTTTTCACCACTCAAAATGTGCAGCTCTATGAGATACACATGCATGCCAAATATGAAGTTGCTATCTTCAATATTGCAAAAGTTATAGAAGTATAACCAAGGTTAAAGTTTTGTGACACACACATACAATGACTGACTGACACAATGACAGACAGACAGATAGACAGACAGGCCAAAAACAATATACCCCCGATGTTTCGATCCGGGGGCATAAAAAGGACATTGCCATTTGACAAAGCGACTTGGTGGAAATACGCGGTACTTAATATGCATGTAAGGACTGCAAAATCGAATTTCTCAAGTTGACCAATACTGTGTTGTAACATTTAACCTTTATGTACTTTCTACACTCCATATCATCATGCTAATCACGTATGGCAATTTATATGGAAATACATCCATGGACGAATATGTAACCTCCGGAAAGAGTATCAAGAACGAAATTCATTAATTAGAGAAATAACCTTCAATATTGACCTAGACTTGAAACTTAGGGACCTAGTTATAGTCACTCCCTCTCGAAATAATGAGCGCTTATGGAAAATTATTTGGAAATTCTGGAAAAAGAACTTTATGTTGCAGACGTATATTTACCGCCGCCAGCCCTGCCGACCGCGGCCCTCCGTCCGTTCGTTTGTTCCCATTATTGGACCTTTATGTTTGAACGGGAATATTAAAGAAGCGTTTTACATCAATATATAAAAATCAAAAGAAAAAAAGTAGCAAGCATACATTGCAATGAGCAGATATTGTCAGTTGTGAAAAGAATACAAAGGAACGTATGTTTTTTTTGTTAAATAAAATAATCGAAGGAAAACAATAAATAAAAAAAATGTTTTCAATATAAGAGGCTTTTTCATACACATCATAGTTTAGAAACAAAATTATTTGGAGGAAATGACTTAACATTTTAATATAGATACAAATAAAATTAAAATAAGCAAATCATATCATGATATATAAAACATATATAAACATGCATGCTCGTGAAACATAAAACACCGATGTTTTGTTAATTGTGGGAAAAGTAAACACACAATTAATATTTATATTTAAGTTAAAGAACTCTTGATTACAGTTTATATTCAGGGTTAGATGTGCTTGCAAATTATGCCGCTAGATAAATAAAACAGCAATATCAATAGTTAATAATCAAAATGCACAATCTATAAAATTAAAACTATGTAAGAAGTTTGCATCAATATCAGTTCTCGTAAAAGCAAACAATTAAATAGTATACCTTAACGCAATATATGAGTTTTTATGTCTATAGTATTTTTTTTTTTGGGGGGGGGGGGTAAACAAAAGCGAATATTTAATACAAAATAAGCATCGATGTCCAATTACATTTAGGTGGAATAGAGAACTTATAAAACATATATGCAGCTGCAAAAACATCATTTATCATATTCACTAAAAGATATATTTGATAAATCTCACCCAATTTTTGTTTCGAAAACTCAATTGCGCAATCAAGGTAGTTTAACTATCATCCACGACAACACACAAAGAATTATATACAATAGAGATAGTAATAGGAACATATGCACTTGTTGAAATGAATAGTGTCTTAATTTTTTGTTTATCACTCATGACCAGAATGTTCCTTTTCACTTACTATATTTTGTTTACAATTGTTTTTGTATTTTTATCTTCCTCGATAACTATTCATGTTAAATTGAACTGAGTACGATGAAACAAGAGCCATTGTTTGTTTAATTACAGCTTTCATTTCACTTTCACACTTTTTTTTCAGTCACTTATATATTATTAAATAAGTGAGAACAAGTTTTTAAAAATGTTTACATATGGAACAATACATAGTCGCACAATATAATGCATAACAAATACCGCGGTTGAATATATTTTTATATAAGTATTTAGATAATACTCATAATCAATGATTGTTTACTTTGCATATATAATATTATGTAGTTGCTATAATATGCATGTACACATTTGATTTTTTTAGTTCAGTTCAGTTTCAATTTTAGCTCTTTAATAGTTACCAATTTTAATATTTGTTAACACTTAACATTCTTATAATCGAAACATACATATATACATATATTTCCATATGATCATACTATCGAAGGTGAAATACCTCAACCCATATGCAAATAGTTAGATAAATGCAACGGTTCGAAATGCAATTATAACAATACAGCATTCATACAACAGAAAGCATGATAAACAACTGAATCGATATCTCATATGTGCCTTATATACGCCATTAGAAGCAAGATCATCTATCTAAATTTGGTTTATCAAATATGCGTGTGTGTGTATGACAGAGCTATGCCACATGTATCACACTAGTCTTTCTGAAATGCCGTGTTTTCGTAGGTACTGTCACCACCAAATTTTGTGTTCTGGTAAACAGCTGAAAATCAGTACAAAAACATGTTGAAGTTGATTTGACTTATGAGAACATAGAAACAAATATACATTCCTCTTTTTAGTTATAGTACTGTATTCAAAAGTATCATTAAATTATCAAACATGTTCATGTAAATTAAATTTATCGTCATCCAGAGGAACTTTTTTTGTCCTCGGAGAAACAAACAATCAACGTTATACACTTAATAAATTATGCCCGTGTTCAGAAAGTGACTAACATATTTAAAAGTAAGTTGTATTTAAGTGGCAATCATGTATTTAGTATTTTTATACGACATAAAAAGTGTATGCGTGAAATATGAACATGTACACAAAATCAACGGAATATGTACTGGTTCCAAGCTGTGTTAAAATGGAACAGTAAGAAAACTAATAAATCGTCTTGAATTAAAACATTTTCTTTATATATATATATATATATATATATATATATGTGTGGATCTTCCTGTACCTTAATCATCCATATAATGTTATACGCAATATATTGTGTCTCCCCTTATAAATATGGGTACTCCCCTTATGTTCATAATAAAGTAAACAGGTATTAATGATAATTAATGACAATAATAGTATACACTCACTCTTTTCTTAAAAATGGAACTCCAACCCAAATAACACTATGGTCACTAAAGTACACGGGCTGAACCTGATCCTGTCTGTTGTAAAATACCGTGTCTAAAACACTGCCTGTCTACACGTTTGACTTGGAATCAGGTTTCGAAATGTAGAAAACTTCTGACCATTTAGGACTACCTTGTTGAAGTGCCCCAGAATAAATATCCTATCAGTGTCCGGAATGACCCCAGTGAGCTCAAACCTCATCAAAGGTAGAGGACCATGCAAGGTACCTACATGCCAAATATATAATAGATCGGTCAAATATATAAGGCGCTATGAGAAAATGTAACCAAAGTTTTACCTTGAGAAAATCTATTATTAGCCTCGGTGACCTTGACCTCTGCCCCAGTGACCGCAAATTTTATCAAAAGGTAGAGGTCCATGCTAGGTACCAACATGCCAAATATGTAAGAGATCGGTAAAATATTGAAGGCGCTATGAAAAAATGTAACAAAAGTGTGACGGAAGGAAGGAAGTAAGGTAGGAAGGAGACACTGGCAACTATATGCTTCCCAAAAATTAAGAAGCTTGAACTGTTGATAAAGTTGATCTAGTGTTTATTTTTGACGTTGTTTATATGTATTCGTGTTTTTGTAAAACCTTTACAACGGTTCAATCCTCCATTTTTTTTGTAATGTTCGTTCCAAGGCGGTGACCCGAAATACTATAAAGTTTATGTTAAAAGTTGTTTTACTTGTATTGTCCTTTTGTTGTATTAAAACTGAAAGAAACGAGAATTTCTCCCATGTTAATGTCTTATTAATGATCTTACAACACACATAGGTAACGACTGAATCTTTAGTTATCAAGAACTATTTTATTTATGAATATTAAACTTTACATAAATAAGTTCTGTCGTCTGTTTATTAATAGTAAAAGGCCTTAAATCAACATAGTTGTTACAAAAATAGTTGTTGTTTTTTCAACTTGAGTATCGGTCACTAATTGAGCATAAGGCTTCGTTCCGCTATACGTTTTAGGTCTTTCTGGTCGATTACTAAAATGCCCTCATTGTTCTTTACTTTTTCTTAATTATATTTTTTTTCTATAAAAACCGTAGTAGAAGGACTGAAAGGAAAAACATGGAATATGTTATATTTTCAAAATATAAAATTTGGTGTTTAGCAAGTACACTTCTTCACAAATTGTATGGTAGCATAAATGCATCTAACGTTGTTTATTGGAAGATCTCATGAGCCTTATTGTTTCCTGTATTTTGACTTACGCTCCTCCACCTCTTCGTACTCGGTCTCATCGTCCGTTGTTATGAACGCTTTCAGACATTCATGGATGTATACATACTGGTCCTGCAAAGAAGAATATTTGTATATGATGTTTCATCATTTCATCTCTGTAGCGGACGATGCATTATCGAGATAAATCCCCTTGTCATTAACGTACCTTTTTAGCTTTAATGATATTAATACGTATATGGCAGTATAATTAATTCATTTTTGTCTATGGCTTTATGTAATGGATTAAGTGTTTTCAATTATTTTAATTTAAAACAATGATTATTCAAGAAACTGTCATTTAAAACAATGGTAAGTTTCTGATACATGTAAGTTTATAAGCTTGGCAAGAACAACTGAAACATTCATCAAAGCTCAATGTTCACATTTCTTACCATTGTTAGTTAAACGTTTCTGTGTTCAACACTTACCTATTATATTCTATATTATAATTATGCATATTTTATGGATACTTCTACAAACGACTTGAACGTTTTAATGCTGAACTTTTGATCGCGATATTAAAATCTGATGTTATTAAAGAGCCGCAAACATATTCATTAGAGTTACTTCAAATGTTTATTCTCATTTAAAATTATCTTATTCCTAATATAACAAATCATACGTCTGTAAAACTTTATATGAAATAAAGCTGTTTTTCGTTTTCATTGTTGCACAAAGTTCGTGTATTACATCGACAAACCTCAGTCTGCACCATGTTGCACCGGTGTTCCCTCATGTCCAGAACTATTTGATAGATATCTACGTCGTCATGGTCACGAATGTGTTGAAGAAGATGATCAACGGCAATGTAGGTTCCGGTCCACCCAACCCCAGCACTTGCAGATAAATAATGTTGTTTGTGTGCGTATGGTTATCTTAATGCTATTGTATTGAACAGCACGTACGTATTGTACACACGCATTTGGTTTTGTTATAAAAAAACGCGAACCAAAACAAAAAGTGAATCTCAGTAAATGGCAAAAACTAGTGTACTCATCCTAAAAAAAATATTTGTCTCTTTACAGCAATGAATCTTTAATGTGTATAGGATACTACTTATAAATAATGTTGAAATATTAGTATTTATTGTGTAAAGATAAATGTGTATCGTATACATAATTATGTCATAGAGGAACGAATATAACACGGTCTATTCTGACCTCCCAGTCAGCCTGCTAGCAGATAGCCAGCCTCAGCCTTCGGCTTTGGACTTATAGACATAACAAATTTTGTAAAAGTTATATTTACTTTTAAATTGGAAAGGAGCGATGATATTTATACAATTTTAACATACTTTTTAATATTATATAAAGCTTACAACGACATGCGTGTGCAAGCATCGTTTATTATTTGCAAAACATTAAATGAACGGGCGTGTATATAAACGATACATCGAGGAGGATAACTACAAAAGTGTGTTATCATGCATACCTGCAATGCACAACAGTGGCATTATCATTTCCAGGCTTAACTTTGTGTTCTCGGACAGTCTTCACAAAATCTAGAAGCATCTTTGGGTCTTCTGGGCATCCCATATCGGGAAAATTCAAGTAGCAAAAGTGTTTTACAGTGCGGCATTCTTTTTTCTATGAAATGGAACGGACACGTGCGTCTAATGGTTTACTTATCAATCAAGTTTTGACGGATAGATGGTGCGTATTGGATGTGGTACGTATCATGAATGTTGGGACAGATAACATATATATGATAGACACGATAAGTACATTATCGATTCAATAGTTTTTCCCAATCATAATTTAACGTTTAAATAATGTTTAGCTAACACGATTATATAAAGAACAGGAACACAAGCAATTAATTAAAAAACGTTAGACTGTAAACACATTTAGTCGGAGATGGGGCAGTTAAAAATAGTCATGCATCTACAGTGGTTTAACTAACAATACAATGGCTATGGACGCACAACAACTACAGGGAATATATCAAACTACTACTGATAAGTCAATGACCATTCAATACACAGTTCCAATACCTGCAATGGACCAGAAGGGGTCCATTTGGAAATCGAGGCCAATATTGGCGGACTAACGTGATAAAATTGATCAAAGGCCAATACTGTTGCGGACACCCAAAATCAGGCCATTGCAGGTAATGAAATTGTTTTACCTTTCGTGATTTGTTTTTCCTGTTTAGTGGTAAATAATTAATTGCTTCATAATGATGAAACATATTGTAGTTAAGCTCGCCTTGAACAAGATTTTAGTATTCCGATAATTTATGTATATGTGTAAGAAATCACGTAACTATAGAATATTGAACAATTTGCTTAAATAGAAAATAATGCATAACGTAAACGGGAATCACTTCTGATTAAAATATCAAGTATAAATGTTTAGTTCGGATTACAGCACTTACAAATCTAACTTCAAAAATCCGTAGCGTGTAGTGGGAAAGGTTGGACTCGGACTGGATGGAGACAATAAGATCACC